>NW_009939913.1:35642-38128 GCF_000696875.1 Nestor notabilis
GCACCGGACGCGCGGGCACGGACAGATGTGCACCTCCCGGGACCAGCTGTGGCCTGGCTGGACACTGCATATCCCACTGGAGCCACTTAGCACCTTGCATGCTCATGGGTGTACTCGGGGGGGGCACAGACATTGGGTTCACATAGATCATCCGTACCTCAGGGCGGGCAGCGTGGTGCTGGAGGCGGGAATGGGAGCTTGGCTCTGCCACCGAATTCCATGTTCACAGGCTCTGTTGGTGCCTGGGATGTTGCCTGTGGTAACATCAGCCCTTGGGAATCGCTGCTTCAGCTGTCTGAGATAGTTTGCTTGAGGAGGGCTTAAAGCAAGGGGATTTGGTGTCACTGGGTAGTGGTCAGACAAGGCTCACCCAACCGCCAGCAGGACACACGCCATAGCATTGTCTTGAACTCAAGCAAGCCCATCCTCATCTCCCAGAAAGAAGAAAAGAAATCCTTTAGACCAGAAGGAGCCAGGTCTCATTCCTGTGCTTTATGAGCCTTGCTTAAGCAAGAGGGTCAAAACATCTTTATTCTCATTACAATGTTCAGACTGCCCTTGGGATTCCTTGTAGAGGAGTGGGGGAGAGGGACCCTTCTCTCAGGGCTCGATCCCCCCAATCTGCATTCCCAGCAGTGCTCAGGACAGCTTAATTCAGGTCCCAGAAGGGAACTGGGCTGGTGGGAAGCTCTGCCATGTGCTGAACTTGGTGAGGATCTTCAGGAATGGATGTTTTCTTGCCTAGCAGTGCAGGACCCAGACTTCCCCCCCTTACCTGCAGATGCTGAAGGCTGTAAGGTGTGCTGCTCTCGAGAGCACAGGCTGGGGATCTTGCAAGCTGCTGACATTAGATGTATTCATGTATTTACCAAATAATCTATCAGAAGTCTTTAACTCTCCCCTTTCAGTCACTCCTTGATGGCTCATTCACCCAGCTGCTAGCATTGCTCCGTGGCAGCCCTGCTGCAGTCTGGGGAATGGCTCTTATCCCCTCTCTGTGCCAGCCCTGGGCTCTGCAGGCTGTGGACAGCGCTCCAGGGGCTCGGAGCAGAGGAGGCAGGAGGAGTGAGATACCTACAGCCCAACCTGCCTCTGGGCTGAAAGCTGGAGGCTTCCAAATGCTGAGAATTCAGCCTTTTTTCTCCCCTCGAAGTGTGATGCTGTGTGTAGAGAGGCCAGAGGGAGCCACATCCCCTGTGCATCCTCAGATGTTGCTCTTGGGTGTTGTGCTGGAGGAGGCCAGGAAGTTGGGCTTGGGTGGCCTGGCCTGAGCTCACCACCCTAGAACCACCCTGCTTGTGGGTGCTGGGTTTGTCCCCCTCAGGCCTTTCCAGCCAACTGAAATCAAGCACCTTGTTTAAGATGGTTTAAACGTTGTTGATGGAGACTTTTATTCCTTCCCCTCACTTCAGGGGGCTCTAAAGCCTCTGTGCAGGGAGCATCTGAGCCCCACCTCCATGGAGCATCTCCGTGAATGAACTTGACAAGCTGGAGCTGCGCTTGGTTCCAAGAGAGGTGGAGAACCCCAAACCTCTTGCAGCATGTTCATTCCAAGCGTTGACTTTCCTCGAGCGTTCGGGCTTTTTGAGACAATCCTTGTGCAGTTCTGTCACACTGAACCTCCAGCCCATCTGGGTCGTAAGCTGCCTGTACATTTTTGGTCAGGGTTTTCTCTGGTGACCCAGCAGCTCCCTGCTGTAACCCCCTGCTCTGTCCATCGTTAAGAGGAAGCACCATGTTTCTCTTGCTCCACCAAGGTTTGAGCAGAGCAGCCCTATGAGACAGCCGGTCCCCACGTAGCTGTTTGCTCTCCTGCATCCCCATCATCCCATCTGGGACTCTTGGCTCTGTGGGACATGCTGAGGCTGCTGGTGAGCCTTCAGCTCGGGCTACTGCCGAAGTGCAAGTGGATTTAGCAAGAGAAAAGCGGCATCTGTGTCTGTGCTTGCCATCAAGCTCCTGCGAAGGCTCTGGTGGGGCTGGCTCAGAGAGCCCCGGGTGCCCAAACTGCACTTTCGGAAGTGTTTGGTGAAGCTCAGGCTCTCGCAGGTGTCGGTGCAGCGCTGGCCCAGGCACGGCTGTTGGCGTGGGCTCCGTTCCCCCCTGTCCCTCGCTCCCAGCTGCTGTCATGCTCCGATGAGGACGAGGGTGGAAGCCGCAGCTCAGGCGTTCTGGACCGTGTCGGGTTTTCCTTTCTGTTGATGTCTACATTAGACCCGAGTATGTTCTGGTGGATGTTCCTCTTCCTGCTCATTCTGTGTCCGCTCTGTGCGTGCACCGTGTAACGAATGTATGTAAGTAGCGGGGCGCGGGGGGTGCCGGCGGCAGAACCGTGATGCCAGCCTGCGGCTGTTGTCGTGTTTCTCGTTGGGGGGTGAAGCCATGAGCTCTTCTGATGTTCTTGGTTGTTCTGAGGGGTTCCCCCCGGCCCCCCCTTCGGGGAGAACTGTAATGGATGCTCTGTCCTGCTCTGTGATAAAGCATAA
>NW_009939914.1:0-951 GCF_000696875.1 Nestor notabilis
GGTTAGGGTTAGTCTTAGGTTTAGGCTTAGGGTTAAGGTTAAGGTTAAGGTTAGGGTGAGAGTGAGGGTTAGGCTCAGGGTTAATCTTAGGTTTAGGCTTAGGGTTAGGGTTAAGGTAGAGTTAGGCTTAGGTTTAGGTTTAGGGTTAGTTGTAGGCTTAGGGTTAAGGTTAGTGTTAGGGTTAAGGTTAGAGTTCGACTTAGGTTTAGGCATAACGTAGTTAGGGTTAAGGTTAGAGTTAGGTTTAGGTTTAGGTTTAGGTTTAGGTTGAGGATTAAGGTTAGAGTTAGGGTTAAGGTTAGAGTTAGGGTTAGGCTCAGGGTTAGTCTTAGGTTTAGGCTTAGGGTTAGGGGTAAGGTTAGAGTTAGGGTTAGGTTTGGGTTTTGTTTTATTTTTAGGCTTAGGGTTAAGATTAGAGTTCGGGTTATGGTTAGAGTTAGGGTTAAGTTTAGAGTTAGGGTTAAGTTTAGAGTTAGGTTTAGGTTTAGGCTTAGGTTTAAGGTTAGAGTTAGGGTTAAGGTTAGAGGTAGGGGTAGGGTTAGGTTTAGGGTTAGTTGAGTTTAGAGTTAGGGTTAAGGTTAGAGTTAGGGTTAGGTTTAGGCTTAGGGTTAGGCTTAGTCTTAGTCTTAGGGTTAAGGTTAGAGTGAGGGTTATGGTTAGAGTTAGGCTTAGGTTTAGGCTTAGGTTTAGTTTTAGTCTTAGGGTTAAGGTTAGAGTTATGGTTAAAGTAGAGTTAGGCTTAGGTTTAGGTTTAGGGTTAGTTGTAGGCTTAGGGTTAAGGTTAGTGTTAGGGTTAAGGTTAGAGTTAGACTTAGGTTTAGGCATACAGTTAGTTTTATTCTTAGGGTTAAGGTTAGGGTTAGGGTTACTTTTAGTCGTAGGGTTAATGTTAGAGTTAGGCTTAGGTCTAGTCTTAGGGTCAGGTTAGGGTTAGGGTTAGGGTTAGGGTTA
>NW_009939915.1:0-512 GCF_000696875.1 Nestor notabilis
AAGATAAATGCTACTTTGGGAATTGTGTTTAATTACAAATAATCTCGGAGCTGCTCTGGGTCCGGTGGTTTAACCACACATGTGTTCAACTCACCGCGTGAGCTTTGCAGATGGGTGACAAGATACAGTAAACGTTTGAAAAATCGCCGGCAGAACAGGACATTCGCATTCGATAGGCTGCGTGAAGCTGGATCATGCCCCGAAATACATGAGATTTATATATAAATATACATATATACATACTTACATGCGCGCTGGCGTGTATTTGCGTGTCTATACATGTGTGGGTGTGATAGACACTTGCGTGTACAAATCCTACAGCACCCAAAGGCACAGCCTGCAGAGAACACAGCGGAAAAGGAAAGCTTTCCATGCATGTATGTATGTATTTATTTATTTCTTTGTTCTGCCAACTGCGCAAAAGTGTCAATCTGGAAGGGGGAAAAAAAAGAAAAAAAAGAGAAAAGAATAAAACCCCCCAACCCACAAAGCAATTAATAATAATAATAATA
>NW_009939916.1:0-361 GCF_000696875.1 Nestor notabilis
CAGAACCACAGTCTAGATTGGAAGGACACCCTTAAAACCCAGCTGGGCCAGGGTGGGATAGGGCCCTCTGGAGCAGGATGGGGCTCTCCGGAGTGGACTGGGGCTCTCTGGAGCAGGATGGGGTGCTCTGGAGTGGGATAGGGCCCTTTGGAGAGAGGGATGAAGCTCTCCAGAGTGGGATAGGACCTTCTGGAGCCGGCTGTGGCTCTCCTGGATAAGGATGGGGAGCTCTGGAGTGGAATACGGCCCTTTAGAGAGAGGGATGGGGCTCTCTGGGGAGACTGCTAACATCAGCCTCACACACGGAGGAAGGAGATTAAGAAAAGCCATTCTTTGGCAGTGATTTTTGCGCCATTCCAGC
>NW_009939916.1:412-3617 GCF_000696875.1 Nestor notabilis
CTTCTCTTTTCCCCTCCCCTCTCCCCTGTCCGAGGGGCACAGGAACCCCATTCCCTGGGAAATGCGTTCGCCTAAAGACTATCCCCAGCATCCCCCCGCCCTTCTTCCTCCCGTGCACTCTCGATGAACCTGTGATATTGTAGCAATGGCCCTTGAAGTGCAGTGGGGAGGTGATTTAGGAGAATATTAAAGGCAATGTGGAGATTCGAAGGCGCCTCTCTCGGGGAGCCGCCGAGAAATACGCGGCACAGATGGGCTGAGCAGATTAAACATTTCCGTCACATTGTGCTCACATTGTGTTTGCGGTGCCTGAGGCTCGGAGCCGCGGTCAGAGCGCGCCGGAGCCGCGCGCTTCATGGCACTGATATTAATACAGCGCCTCCACGCCGGCTCCTCATCCCAGCCCGCGCTGCTATTGTCTCCCAGCCCCTCCAGCTGCACCTTCTGCTGCCGTCTGGATGCGTGTCCCCCCCCTCCCTGTGCCATCATTCGCCACGGCTGCGGTGTCCTGTCACCAGGTTATCAGCAGCAGCACCTTGGGCGATGATGCCCGTGGTTTGGGTGGGTTTAATCATAGGATCATGGAATGGTTTGGGATAAAGGGACCTCAAAGCTCCTCCAGCTCCAACCCCTGCCATGGGCAGGGACACCTTCCACTAGAGCAGGTTGCTCCAAGCCCCTGTGTCCAACCTGGCCTTGAACACTGCCAGGGATGGGGCAGCCACAGCTTCTCTGGGCACCCTGTGCCAGTGTCTCACCACTGGAATAATTTCTTAATATTCCTATTTTTTTCCCTAATATTTCTTAATATGTCTGGTATGTGGAGAGCTTGGTGGAATGGGACAGATGGACGCCAGTAGGATTGGACACATGGACCCCATGGGATGGGATACATGGACCCTGGTGGGATGGGGCACATGGACCCCATGGGATGGGATACACGGACCCTGGTGGGATGGGACTCTGCAGCACCCTGGGCAATGCTGGCACAGCTACTGCAGTGGGACAAGGGGAAAGAGCAATGCCCCAGCCCCAGCTGTGTCCCCTCAGCTCCTCACAGCAGCTGGGAATTGACTCATTGGAAACAAGTGGAAATCATTGCTTTTTAATGGGGATTTACCCTACAAAAGAGCAGTGTGGTGAGGGACAGGCAATGGCAGCATCCTCTGAAGCAAAGGATGAGTGTCACCCAAATTAACTCCTCCATGCACCATCCTGGGTGATGTGCCAAGGAAATGGCATTCCCAGCTGCATCCCTTAGCTGCCTCTGGCTCTGAATCCCCTGGGAACTGGTCCTCCTTGATTCCAGAGCTTGCTGCAGCTCCGGGCTGGTTTTTGAGGTAAGGAGATGTATAGCTGACCTGGTATAAAACTCGCCAGTGTCAGCCGACCCCTCGCGCTCCCACCATCCCTCATCTAGGAATTAGATTCCTCCATTTTCCTAACAATAATGTATGGCACACAAGCACTAATAATGGGGCTGAGCAATCATAAACCGATAAGTCCCTGACTGATTGGCTTTTCCTTCGGCATCCATCAAAGCATCATTGATCTCCGATGTGAAAGGGGGTGATTAATGGGCTTCCCGAAGTCCAACGGGGTTGTTTATGAGGGAGTGCGGTGGCAAAGGAGAGCTTGGGAGCATCAGCAGAGGAAGGGAGCCCGTGCTGCTCGGTGAGGGATGTTGGAAGGATGATTGGGGCTTGGTGGAGCAGGAGAAGCGGTGGCTGAACATTGAGGGTCCCACCAGGCGCTTGTCCACCTCAGGGAACAGTTGGCTCCATCCCTATCCCTATCTTTGGTGACTGGATATGGGGTGTCCTCCCCAGTGGGGGCACAGGGGAAAGCTGTAGCTGGGTCATTGAGGGACTCCGCATTCCCACTCCTTGGAGCATCGTCTCTTCTGGGTGATGCTGGAGGAGCTGTGGAGCAAGGCAAGGAGGGAAACCAGGTTGTGGTTGTCTTGTTGTTTCTTCCCCCCTCCTTTTCCTTCTCCCTTGTTGATGGAGATGAGCAGCATAAAGCTTTTTATGGCCCCGTGCACCAACCCGCCATAAACACCCTGATGGTGGGCAATTATGGGAACGAGCGTCTGCTTCGGGTTCGCACCAGGGATCTTGGGAATGAAACGGGGAGAAGCGCTTCGAGGGGGGTTTCTTCCTTCTGGGATAGAATCACAGCATTTTGGGAGTGGAGCAAGGCCATCGTGGCCGTGTCGATGGCTGGTCTGGGAGGATGGGTGATGGAGTGAGCCCCAGCTCCAGTTCCCTATTACATTCCAGCCTGGAAAGGGTGCTGGGTTCCTAGTTTGTTCATCCCCTCTGTGCTTCTGAGGGTGGAGCAGAGCATTGGCTTTGCTCTGCATCTTGAAATGACCAGGGCTCCAGGAGCACCCATGGGTGCAGCCTCCGAGGTCCTGCCACCCTGATGGGGGTCAAGCATCCTTCTCCGGGTACAGCGACCTTGCCGGAGCAATTCTCCTCCCAACTAATGGCTTTTCAGTCCCGGCTGTAGCGTCTCAGCTAAATGACTTCCCCCTCCCCACCCGGGCCAGGCAGGTCCTGAGCACAGAGGCCCCATTAGCCTGTAATTAGGTGGATCCCAGCAAAACCAGCCTCAGATTCCCTCCTTCTCCTCCCTCCCCTCCCGTTCCAACTTGGGCATCAGCAAGTGAGTGAGATGTAAATGAGAGCAGAGTTCAGCCTGCGCTGGGCTCTGCCTCGCTGTGCCAGTGCTCTCCTCGTTTTAATCGCTTAATAAAAATTAGCATAATTAAGGAACATCTGTATGATGCAGCGCGGTGCAATTTGGCACTTGGAAACGAGGACTTCGACGTTATTGCGGGGAGTTTAATGTTCTTTTAATTCTTCTTGGCACCGCGCAGTGAAATAAAGGCTGGGAGCGGCGAGTCCTCGCCTGGCTCCATTTGCATTTCCCTCCCCTGGCTGAGGAGCAGGCGAGGGGCTCGGCAGCGATTCATCACGGCAGAAGGGATGCGAAAACACCTCGTAGTGTTCGGGCTATGGCAGAGCTGGGGTTTGGGGGGGTCCCCATCACTCCTGGGATGCGTCTCGGCCCCTCTGCCCACAGGTCTCCAGGCTACAGCTGATAGAGCCCGAGTTTTCCTGCTGGGTTTGCAGGGTTTTGCCTCCCTGGCTGGTGGGTTGGGGCTCGCATCCCTCCGTGCTCCTGCTTTTCCATGGGG
>NW_009939916.1:3703-5102 GCF_000696875.1 Nestor notabilis
AGTCAGTGCTCTGAGGTGGGAGTCCAGTGGGAACAGCGGGATCCCAGCCCCAGGAGTACTGAGGGATCCTTTCCCGGCTCCAGTGAGGGCAGCACCATCTGGAAGCATCAGGAGCTGAATCTGTCTCTGGGGACTCAGCCCCAATCCTGAGCAAAGCCCTTTTTTGCCTGTTGGGAAGCAGGGATGAGGTTGAAGACCCATTAATGCCCCAGGCAGGCGGAGGGGCCGGAGCCTGTGTGGGGCACGGGCCGGGATGTGCTGCTCTGCACATCACTGTTAACATCTCCTTTAAAAACACACGAAAATCTCCTATTTTGATGGCAAACTCCTCAGGCCTGTGTGTGCCGACCCCTCCTCTTGCACACGGGGAGGGGGACGCGTTTTCTCTGTTATTATTTGACTCTAATATCTGCTGCCATGGAGAAGCCCCACACAAACGTGCGGAGGGGACACGTTAGCCAGGCACAGCCCGGCTGGAGGGGCTGCAGAGAGCTCCAGGCTGGGGTATGGGCGATCCTTGGGCTGACCCCCCAATTCCCACCCCAGAGGTGTGAATTAAATGGTGGGTTTCTAAGCTGTGGCCTGCAGGACCCTGGCTGAGGGTGGGGAGTGGGGCAGGATGAAGGGTAGGAAGGAGAGTGATGGATTTACCAGTGCACCAGCACTGAACCCGCTGTGTCCCTCAGGAGTACAACATGTACGGCTGGTGGGTCGGGGAACTCAACAACACGGTTGGGATCGTCCCGAAGGATTACCTGGCAGCTGCCTACAACCTGGAGGAGCAATGAGGACCCAGCGCCCCAGGTGAGGGATGGGACATAGAGGTGGCAGCTCCGCTCTGGGGCGCGCCAGCATCTTCAGGGTACTGAGCCTTGAGAACTGTCTTTGGCTCCATCTCCTGGTGTCTCTTTTACATGGGAGCAGGTAAGACCCGGAAAGCCAGATGCAGCTGAGGGACGATGCCACCCTGCCTGGTGTCCCTCCCTGGGTTTCAAACCCTTCCAGCTCCATGGGGAGAAACATGGTGAAATGCCAGCACATCCTCCACCAGAGCTGGGGCTGCGTGTCAATGGCTGCAGCACCAACACTGTCACCAACCCAGATCAGGCTGATTCTGTGATGATTCAAACAAAACCCATTATGAAGGAATTTGGGAGATGGGGAAACCGAGGCACGGGGCAGGGCTGGGAAAGCAGATGGGGTTTGCAGCCGAGTCCTGATACCTGCCTGGGGCAGCGAGACCTCCACATTCACCCAGACCTAGACCAGCCTTGTCATCCCCTCTGTGCCTTGCCAGTCCCAGCCTGTGTCTCGGTGTCTCCTTCACACCATCACCTGCGTCTTTTTCTCCCTCCCCAAATCCAGGTGCTTCTCTCTCCCTGACCATGCTGAGATACCA
>NW_009939916.1:5266-5472 GCF_000696875.1 Nestor notabilis
TTCCGTGGTTCTGGAGCCGGCGGTGGGTGCGGGCAGTCGGAGCATCCCCAGAGCCCTCTGGTCCGGGCCCGCTGGGATCCGCACGACTGAGGATTAACCCGGCGCATCCTCGTCCTCCTCCTCCTCCCGCACTTGGCTGAAGGGCCGCTAGATGGTGGTAAGTACCTGCAGACCGCGGCCTTCCCGGGGAGGGTGCCCGAACCCCC
>NW_009939917.1:0-1341 GCF_000696875.1 Nestor notabilis
CCCTCCCCGACCTACCTCCCCCGGCCCCTTCTCCCGCGGGGGTACCGGTTCCCGGTGCGAGGATGCTCCGGTCCTCGCGGCGCCGGGCGCACGGAGGGTCCGTCTGTCCTTGGGTGAACTCCCCGGTGCTGGGCCGGTAACGGGACGGGAGGGACCCCCGGTCCCTACTCTTGCCCAGCACCAGGTCGTGTGTTACAGGCACAACAGCTGGGAGCCCGAAGAGAACATCCTGGATCCAAGACTCCTCCTGGCTTTCCAAAAGAAGTGAGCGAACTCTAAATATTAAAACGATAAAGTCAATTAACTTCTAATTGGCTGCGCGTGCGGTGGAAGTTGTGGAAACAACAGCCCGGAGCTCGGCCCGTGCCTTTTGTGGCACGGCCTTTTTGTTCACCCCCTGAAAGCACAGCCCAGGTCCACTCAGCACCGCTCGGGCTGGGCAGACAGCATGGATCCATGGCCCTGGAGCTGGGTTTGCACTGGCTGTGCAACAGGGACATGGTGGTACCACAGAGACCTTTGGCTCCCGGTCCAACGACCAGGACCTCAGCAAGGATCGTGGGATTAGGAGCCTTGGACAGCACAAAGTGCGTTCATGGAGGGCACTTGCGAGAGGGAGAGAGGTAACAGTGGGAGAAAATGGTGTCCTCTGCCCAGAGCCACAATCGTTCTGCAGCTATTGCACACCACGGATCAGGCATGGAGGCAGGAAGGCAGGCAGATGGCTATGGTAACCACCATGCTGCCAAAGATTTTGGCTCTATATTGATAAAAAAAATCATGACAGTTTATTATAGGATTTAATTATAACTCGTTTCTGGGTCCGTTTTTCAAGAATAGAATCTGGGTGATAGTGCAGACAGCACGGTGCTTAACTAGCTGTACGTATTGCAGCTTAACACTGGACTTAACCAGAGCTACAAAGTGGTGTAGTGCTCTGAAAACACTCTTGCATCACATTACATCCATGGTCCCTCCCCATGGCCTGTGCCAGCCCCACAGAGTGCACGATCCAGGTGTCATGTTGGGAGGTTTAACTGCCCAAGGGCCTGGGTTTCCAAGTTCTTGGGGCTCTGACTGTGCTTGAGCATGGTGTGCCCATAAGAGCATGGGTTCAAGTGAGTGATGTGCTGTGAGCCTGTAGAATCGTGTGTTGGGATGAGTTAAGGACAACTACCTGGGTGCTGGAATGGGACCTGAACCTTCAGCATCCCCAGCAAGGGAGGGTTTCATGACAGAAAAAAGGGAGGAACCAGGCTGGTTTGGGATGGGGTTATCTTCCAGCAAACATTGTCCTCAATCACTATTTTTTCAGGGAACATGAAAAAGAAGTGCAGAATC
>NW_009939917.1:1356-6743 GCF_000696875.1 Nestor notabilis
GCAGGCCCAGGAAACATGTGGTGAGTCCTGGTGCTGGTGAAAATCCGTGGCCATGGTGGTGCTGGAGGGCACCAGCACATGTCTGTCCACAGCACAGGGCGGTGGGTGATTGGGCTCTGGAGAGTGGTGAGGACACGGCAGCGCCAGCAGATGCCTGCATAGGGGTTTGGAGATCACAGTAATGGGTAGGGGGATAAGGATCCCTGTGATGGTGGAGAAGGAGACAGAAGAGTTCCCTGCGTCCCACTTGGTACTTAAGCCTAGTCAGTTTGCCTTGTGTGCTTCCCAACTCAGTTCATGGCAGAGGATGAGCAGATCAGCCAACATGGAGGAAGAACCTGTGTGCCCAAGGTGCCCAGCCAGTCAACACTGAAGGATCTGCAATGCCCATAATGGCTCTTCAGGAATTTGTGTTAACTTTCCCTGTCTCCATTGCCTTGCAGGAACCAGAGATGCCTGCAAAAACCAAGTCAAGTAGCTCCTCTTCCTCAACATCCTCCTCTTCCTCCTCTTCTGATGAAGAGGATGAAAGTGACCTGGAAGCAAAGAGAGGTCCCCGCAGCAGAGAGACTCACCCAGTACCGCAGAAGAAAGCCCAAATCCTGGTGGCAAAGCCTGAACTGAAAGACAGTTCCAGGAAGAAGCGTGGACGAAAACCTCTTCCCCCAGAGCAGAAAGTGGCTCGAAGGACTGTGAACCTGACAAAGGTGCTGAAAACATCCCGGAAGGAGGTGGGCAGCAGCACCAAGCTGATGGGGAAGCTGCAGCCCCAGCATGGCACACAGGGCTCGGGCATGGCCCTGCTGAAGGACTCACCGGGTGCCTTGGCTGGGCTCAGCTCAGGAGGGTCGTCAGCAGAAAACCTGCCCAACATGATGAAGAGTGGCTCCACCAGCCCAAACCGGGCCATCAGCTGGCAGAGCTCCATTGTGCACTACATGAACAGGATGTCCCAAAGCCAGAACTCGGCCGAGAGCTCACCCCTGGGCAGGCTGGCACTCAAGGCTCAGGCGGCCAGTAAGAGCAGCTTAGGGCTGGACTTAAAAATGAGGAACCAGAAAGCATCTGGAGAGCCTGGGCTGAGCATGCAGGGACCCAAGAGTGCCAAGGCTCTGAGCAGCACCTCTGGAGGGGACCAGAAGTCAGGGTTTGCTGCAGGAGGTCAAGTGCTGCACAACGGCAGCAAGATGCCTGCAAGCTCATCTGGGTCTGGCTCCCAGCCAGCCTCCAGCCAGGAGCTGAACCTCCAGGCTCTAAACCTCCAGAGCGTCAAAAACGGACCGAGCGTGGCCAGTGGGAGCAGCATCCCCCGTCACCTCTGCACCGCCGTGTCCAAAGGCTCCGGTAGCAGCACAGCAGCGAGTGCGGGTGCTGGCAACGTGAAGGGCAGCACAGCGGGTGCTGGGTTGAATACTGCCAGCTCGGGCTCAGGGGGAGACAGCAGCAAGAGCAAGAAGCAGACACACCGAGCAGGAGACAGGGACTTGGCCAAAGGCGGCACAGCCAGCACACAGGATGGGCACGCAGCCGCGGCGAGCCACAAGCCAGCCGCGCTGTCCGAAATGAGCACAGGAGATGAGACCAGCTCAGATTCGGACCGGGATTCAGCTTCCTTCCCAGGTGTGGGTCAGAACATGTCTGTCTCTATTCAGACCAGCCAGGACTGGAAACCCACCCGCAGCCTGATCGAGCATGTCTTTGTCACCGATGTCACCGCCAACCTGATCACGGTGACGGTCAAGGAGTCCCCCACCAGCGTCGGGTTTTTCAACCTACGGCAATACTGAGCCTGGGAGCATGAGAGGAGGAAGAGGGTCCTTCAGCCTCTCCCTCCGCTTTGCCCAGCTCTTCCATCAGGGTTTTTCTTTCTTCAAGTGAATGCAGAGGCCTCGTTAGACCTGCTGGGACTCATGTCTAGAGAAGCTTGAGAAAGACACAGTGAAACCTGCTCAGAACTGCCAGTGGGTCGGTGGATCCCTCCCAGCTTCTCCCCATCCTCACCCAGAGCAGCATCCCGAGCAGAGGCAGCTGATGCTGATCTCTGGGAGCAGGAGCACTGGTGCTGCCATGCTGGCAAGTTTTGAGACAGGCTTCACTGAACGTGGGTTTCATTGCTTTAGATCTTGAAACAGCCACTGACAAGGTCTGCAGCTCCCCGGCAGCAGGAGGAGGGTGAGGAACTGCAACAGGCCAGGCTTCTACTTGGGAGAGGAAGAAGAGATCCTTTTCTTTCCTTTGGGCTCCCCACGTATCTGCCTGTGAGTTGTGGGGAATCGCAGGTCAATCCAAATGAGGCGGCTGCTGCTCCCAGTCCTGGGGCCGGCTGCATCTGGGGGTTTTTCAGGGTACGCTCAGCCCAGCCACCCCCCTGGGCCAGGTCACTTCCAATGATGGTGAAGTCCACAATGTTCACGTTGTGGTTTCCAGCTGATAGGGAAATATTGTTTACATTTTTTAGTAAGGAAAAATCCTTTTCTTTCTTTTTTTTGGGTTTTTTTTGAGGGAGGGGAATAAACCCCGTCCAGGGAAGGCTGAACCCTGGGTGCCACCAGTGGCGGGTGTCAAAGGAGCCTTCTTCAGAGCAAGGGATGCTGGCAGAAGGTACCTCCTTGCTGCCCAGGGTCCTACCTTGGGACCCAGTGACAGCCACTGGCTTCTTCATAGTGACTTGATTTCAGAGGAGCTGGTTGAGGAGGCCTGCACAGGTGGGCTTGAGCAGGAGGAAGGGAAAGGAGAGGTGAGGGAGAAGGGGCAGGGGTGGGCAGTGGGTACCTGAGGCCATTGTTCCCCAAGGACATGGAGAGCCTGCAGCAGCCATTCACCTTTGTCTTGCCATCCTGTGCCAGCAGCTGGGAATTCATTTTGGCTCGTCATTGCAACCAATAATGGCTTTTTTATGGACGTTTTTTTCCCTACTGTATATTCCTCTTACGAGCCAAAATTAGCAGCAGTAGTTCAGGCAGAGTTTAGTAGCACTCAAGGTCATTTTCGTTCTGCTATGGCTGAACTCTGTTCTCAGAAGAGATAAAAAGCCTGAACAAGGTTAGGAGGTGCCTCCAAAGGGCTTCCCACCAGCGCCAGGGCTCCCCACACGCTCAGGGCATCTTGCTTTGCCACAGGCGGGGACACTAACAGGGTCATCACACACAGGAGTGCAGAGATGAATGGACCAAACTGGGGGTACAGGTAATCCTGACATCCCCCCAGCAGTTGCATTTGCTGCTGGTGGAACTGCAATTCTCAGGTGAAATGGAAACGCCAGCACTGGCTACACATGCTGCCTGGGTCTTCAAGGGATGGATGGATGGGTGGTACTGAGCACTGGCCACAGCCTGTTCTGGATCAGGCTCCAGTGCTCCACAGACACTATCCCTTAGCTTTCGTATTCAACCCCCAGCCGTCCTGTTGATCATGGCTCTGAGGTTGTGTTAGTGTTGGGCATCTGTCAGGGATGGGTGCAGCCCCTGTGTCATGCGTTGCTCTGCAAGGCAAAGAGACAAGGGGAGAGGAGGGAGCATTGTCCATGGAGGAGGCTCCCAAAGATGGAGTTTCTATCAAGCTCCACGATGCCAAAATGTCACAGTCTGTGCTGTTGACCTTCTAGTCTTTAACTTTGCCAAACGAGCTACTGTTGCTTTGAAGAGTGCAAGGAAGCGTTAACCTGCGTCAGCAGAACAGAATGCTCCAGCATGGTCTCTTCTAGGTGGGCTTTTTTGCTCAGGATATGAGCACTCTGGGAGAAGAATCAAGGAATCTGAGAGCACGGGATGACGCTTTTCCTCACACACCAAATGTTTGCTACTTGGCCTTTGCAAATCCAAACTGAACAATGATGTGCCTTTTGGACCGTCCTTATCTCAGCCTGGTCTGTGACACTGGTCCCACGACAGGTTTGTGCCTATGCAAAGCGAGATGGTCACAGGGTCCTAGGGACAGCGATGCCCCAGTCCCAGTGGGATGCCCAGAGCTGGGGCATGCCCACCAAGGGGATGCTCTTGTTGAGAGCAATAGTATGTGGGGCTGACGTCCCCAGGGGTGAAGAAGCATCTGTGGATGCTGCAAGAAGGGGTCAGGCACCAAGCACCCGTGGAGGAGCTGTGGCAGTGGGTGCTGTGCTGGCTGCACACTGGCTCCGGGGTGCTCACCTGCATTTCCTGGTGTGGGAAATGGTGTGATCCTGCCTCCTGGCTAGGCAAAGGGTGGCTGGTCCTGGGCTTGTACCCAGGGAAACACATATTCCGATAGCAAGCAGCTTTCCTCCATCATCCACCCTTCCCCAGCGCGTCCCCTCCCATAGCAGCAGGACTCTGCTGTCACCACTTGCTATTGTGCCTTTACTCACCAGCGGTTTGATTCCAAAGGTCTAAGGATGGTGAACGTGATAATCCAGATGGTTTTCCGACCTTCGCCTCCTCCCGCATCCTTTCCCAGCCCCTCCTGGCCTCGCGCCTCAGGCTCCCGACTTGCCCAGCAGCGCTGGCGTGTCTGAACGCTGGAGCTTGCCTCTCGAAGGCACATTATGTGAGTGATTTACTGTAGTCTATTGTGTCCAGGGGTTGAAAGCTGCTGCAGACCCTGTTCACCAGTCCGACCATTAGTATTCAAGGTCTACCTTATTTTTAACTTTCCTCTCTCCCCCCACCCCCCATTTTAAGTTTGCTGCTATGGGTTGGAGCACTCAGCCGTGTGTCACACAGCCAATTAAAGGTTTGTCACTTGTCATTTTCTAAGGGCTTTCCGATGTGGAAAGTCCTGCAGTATTTGTATATTGAAAGGATATTTTCTCCAGGCATAATCTGGTTAAGCAGACTTGTTGTTTTCCATTGGACTGGAAGGGGTGGCCAATTCAGCCATCTTCCCTAGAAACTTAGTCTATTTTTATATATATATTTTGTACCAAAAAAACTGGAGTTTGTGGAAGGATGGAGATAGTTTAGAGGGTTTGGTTTGTGTTGAGTTCCTGGGCTGGGTGTGAAGGATCCAGAGCCGACAAGAAGGTTTTTACTGAAAGAAATTGAGGAATGGGTGAAAACAAACAATTGTTCTTGTAACTTGTGCCAGTCACTGCTCTGATTTGTACGTTTTAATTAAAGGGAGAGCCAAATCACTCCTGTATGACACTTATAATTGCTTTAAACTACAGCCGTTTGTTTGCTTTTATTTCCAGAGAACAAAAGTTGGAGATGTTATTACCCTGGGAAAGGGAAAGGGCTTTGTGGAGTGGGACGGGCGCGGAGCTGCTGTGGTCACCACTCCGGGCCAAAGACCCCCAGTGAGGCTGCTGCTGCCTTGAGACTCCCGCAGCCCCCCGGGGCACCATGTTCCAGCCCTGGGGACCGCGAGGCTGAGGGGAACCGGGGACCCGCCCCCCAAGCTCCCCCAGAAGA
>NW_009939918.1:0-721 GCF_000696875.1 Nestor notabilis
TTCCTCCATGTGCTGCTCTGCAAGGGAAGGTTTGATGCTCCCGATGGATGGTTGGTGCTGGGGTCGGCTGCTCCTGCAGGTCACCCCCAGCTTCAGCTGTGTCTGGGCTCAGCTGTAAGAAGCTGGTCAGGAGTCAAAGAGTCATCTTCATGTATCATCACCTTGATGCCATCATTGTCTCAACGTCACCGTTGTCTTAACACCACTATCATCGTCTCGACATCGATGTCTCAACCCATCACCTCGCCCTCATCATCGTATCACCACCATTGTCAGCATCATCGTTGCCTTGACACCACTGTCTTGACCTCACCGTCACCTCGACCTCATTGTCCTGCCATCATCACCGCTTTGATGTCTTTGACCACTTTGTCATCATCTCGATACCATCATCATCATCTCGACATCATCGTCTTGGCGTCACCATCAGCTCGACCTCATTGTCCTGACATGGTCATTGCCTCGACACCATCATCGCCAACGTCATCGTCTTGGCATCATTGTCTCAATGTCACCATCACTGTGTTGACATCGTCATCGTCTTGACCTCGTCATCGTCATCATCTCAACCATCATCCCTCGACCTCACCGTCGTTGCCCCAACTTCATTGTCCCAACATCACCAGCACCTCGACACCATCATCTCGACCTCGTTGTTGTCTTTCCATCGTCTTGACCTCGTCACTGCCCTGACACCCCTGTCCCAACGGCACCATCGGCT
>NW_009939919.1:0-28504 GCF_000696875.1 Nestor notabilis
ATTTATTTTTTTTTTTAGAGCTCAACACTTTGAAGAAGGGATGTGAACCATGCCCGGCTCCCGGAGGAAGCTCCCTCTACGGGCAATGCTGCAGTAGCGTTGCTCCTGCTACGTGCCACGGCCATGTCCTGCGCTGGAGTCCCATGGGTTGGCCTGGCACAGGAGCAGCTGCAGGAGCAGCTCACACTTCTAGACTGTGAAACTTTTAGATTACATCCTCTCACTACCACCACCTTTTTTTTTTTTTTTTTTTTTTTAAATATAAAAATTTTCCCTCCCTGCCATAGTTTTTTCTTCTTCCCTTCCCTGGAAAAATAGGAATTAAAAAATAATCACAGAAGTCTTTCATTCTTATCTGGAACAGTAGGATGCTCTGGAAGCGCTAGAGATGGTATGGGCATGGGGTGTAAGGGACTCTGTGAACACACAGAAAAGGGATGGACATGTTCATCTCCTAGTGAAAATCTTCTCTGTGTGTTTTTACAGTTAACACCTGCAAACCTGTTTATTTGGTTAGGAAAGGGCTTCTGAATTTCTACTTGTAAAGGAGATGGGGGTTTATTGCCTGGTGGGGAAAGCTAAAGCCATTTACACACTTTCTTCCTCTGCACTTTGGGCTCCTTTCAGTGGGTTTGCAGCTGTGCATGTGCTAAAGGGTTGAAGGCACTAACAGTGAGCTCAGTCTGCGTTCCCACAACAGCCACGATGGAGAACTGATGCTTCTGCCTTCAGCAGAGCTCCCACCAAGCAGCAGAGATGGCTGGATGGAGCCCAGAGGTAAGGACACCAGTGTGTCTTCTCTCTCACTGATTGCAAGTGGCTCTGGCAAAATTCATGGTGGCTTCAGATGTTCAGCTTGGTTGAACCAAAACTGATGCTGATCTCCCAGGCCAAGGCAGGAACTGAGCAGCAGCAGCCATACACTGCTAGCTCAGGAGAGCAGATAGGGCAATGTGGGGTGTCAGCAGCCCAGCTCCCAGCTGTGTGCTGTCCGACAGACACACCAGTCAAAATTTAACAGGCTCATATGGAATACATTGAATTTCCCATCCCAGATACTAGCAATAACTCTATTAGGACAGCTGTTTGCTAAGCAGTGATGGAAAACGTTGGATTTTAATCCTTTGGGAAAGATCTGCAAAATGCTGCTTCTTAGTGTGGTGATGAAAAAGCAAAATTTCAGTCACCATCAGAAAGGGCATAAAATGCTATAGAGACATTTTGATTCTGAAATATTGGCATGTCCTTAGAGCAAGTTCAGGGTCAAAGAGAAACATCGTGGCTATGAAATCTTGCCTTCAAAATTCCCTGCTTTTGTGGAAGATGCAGAGTTTGCAGAGGGCAGGAGGTCTGTCACAGCACTTTGCAGTGCAGAATGGAGGCTCAAGAAGCTGAGGCAAAATGGTGCCAGCTGCAGACAGTTTGGTCTTTCAGAGCAAAGAAGGTACCGGTTTATAGGCTTGTTGGTACTGAGGAGAAAAGTTGGTGCATTTTCCTGATTTATTATCTCTTCTCCAAGAGATGTTTCCTCTAAGTGACGATGTGATGTGGGTTGAACCCAAGCTCGCTGGACAAGAGCTCCTTTGTGTAGGGTAAAGGCTGACTGTGGGCCACCGCAGGCTGGAGGTGAATTACAGGCTTACATCTGTGACTGCCAGTCCAAATTCTCCCCAAGATATTGGGGTGTTACAGGAGGACATCAAAGCGCAGAATTCCTTAAAACATGACCCGCTCTGGACAGCAGGGCTGTCCCCAGCACACGGCTCTGTAGGTGGTAATAATGGGACAGGCCAGACAGTGTCTGAGCTCTAAGATGTCCATGACAGCTCTGCAAAACTGAGTTACACCGAGTCCTGATGTTAATGTACAGTCAGCAAGAAGGATAGGAGAAATATCACCATGCAGAGATCCGTATTTTTCCCCACTGAGTAAAATACTGTGTAATCTTATCTAGTTACTATAAAACAGTTTATACTCTTTGTTTATAAAGAAAAAAAGGGGAGGGGGAAACATATTTCACTTCCACTACTGGCAGACTGTGGAGGAAAAATAGATGGTTTCTTCCGCATTTAATATTTCAAACCAAGTAGACCCAAAAGAAAAGGCAGCAATTAACCATAAGTACCAGCAATGTGTTCTGTGTGTTTCTTCTCTCTGGATTCAGCTATGAAGAATCAGTTGGGTACAAACTTATTTACAGTCATGTTAAATCTTTTAGTAGTAATTTTCCAAGCCAGGCAAGAAACCAGAGTATTTGCCATGTTCACCTTTCAAACCACAGACCTCTGAGATGAGACATGCATCTCGCATTTAGTCAGGATTGAAATCCTCTACATTCAGCCAGTTAGAAATGGCTACTAAATGATCACCATATATCTGACCATATGTTGGAGTAAGCTTATACACAGGAAAGGAAATTTTATAAGCCCAGCAGAACCCAAGAAAGGAGCCAAGTGGTAAAAAGGGCATTGAGCGTGTTGCAGGTTCTCTGTACCTATGAATACACATACATGTGCTTGCACACACACAAGTGTATTTTTCCTCTTCAACTGTTAATTCCAGGCAAGCCTAGCCTTGGAGACATACCTTAGCATCATCTTTCCCACGTCTCCTGAACCACTTTGCCATCACTGCTTAGGCTCTTGCTGCCTAAAGAGCAGAGCTAAAAGACCAGTGTTAGCTGAATCCAGCAAGGACACAAACTCCTTGCCTGCCACCTTCTTCTCTGCATAGCCTGCACCCAGGCTGGCAACATCCTGTGACTATCTCTTCTAGACTGGATTTCTCCAAGGGAGGACCAGCTCTCAGTTTGGCTGACTCTGTGCTCTGCGGGAGCTCTCATCCATGCCAGCTTGAGTCCTAGCAAAAACCCATTTTCAATAGTCCTCAAAAGGAACGGCTCAGATACTCTCCACCCCTGTTCCTGCAGGCTGGGATGTACTGTGCATTCCCACAGACCAAAATTCCCCTGGTAAGCTTAATTACAGCAATCAGCCTTCACGCTCTTTTCAATAGCACTTCTGCCTCTGACTCCATAAGGCCATCGTGGTGGGGCCAGAAGTATTAGCTTTCCCCCAGGTACTGGGGGAGATGATGCTGCTAGTTCGGCTACAGCAGACTTGCAGGCAGGACTCTGTGGGGTGGACATGCAAAATGGTGTAAGAGGCCCATGGGCTTGTCTGAGAAGTTTGCCCTAATTGGAGCCATTTGGGATGTGCCCTGGCTCTATCTTCTAACGATGTGGCTACAGTAGAGAGATAAGCACATGCTCTCCTTCAGCAGGGTCTTCAGCTTGCAGCAGATTTGTTCTGGTGCAAGGCAGGGCTGGGGTGGGAGAATCAGGCCAGTGTGCATTTCTCTTTGCTAACACTTTGGCAGCCTCTCAATGAATAAACCACTAGAAAACAAATCTGGAGCAGCCCTTGGCTGTGGTGGCCAGACCTCGTCTGTTGACTGGGCTGAAGAGTACCAGCTGCTCTGCTCCTGCCCCAGGGAAGAGAGGCCCTTCTGCTGTGGTCTGGGGACTAGAAATGAGCCTGAACCAAACGCTGCAAACTGGGATGGCTTTTAGACTCCAGCTCTGGATCCAAATCCAAATCTCATGGCTTTACATGCTGCCTGAACTGATGTCTTGGCTCCAAATACCTCCCTGCTCTAAAAGGGCAAATAATACAGTAGTGAGAAACTTTTCCTCTCCATGGCTTTGTATAACGCTGACTTTAAGGTGCTCTGGCTTGAGCTTCCCCAGCTGCATCACTGCATCCAGGACAATGCTTGCATTTAAATCCCTTCTTTCATCTCTCTGGCAGCAGGTGCTGACGTGGCAAAGTGACTCACCTGGTTTTGTGCAGTAAGTTGGAAATGTGTGGCTCGTGGCCCTTGACCTGTGGGTGCTTCCCCATGCCAGGCTATGTTGCAGGATGAGCTATGCTCAAAGGGGACAAAGCTTCCCTTGCTGGGGATGGGGAGCCAGGGCAGCTTCCCCAGCTCTCTGCACTGCCCGTCTGCCTAGCTTATTCCCCACTTCCCAGGTGCCTGGTGACCCCTTCCCATATCTCACAGATGCTCTTCTCCTGAGCTTGGCCCACTCCCCAAGCCCCATAACTTGTGTCTGTTAAGCCTGAGGATGTTGTGGAGCTGAGATGTGCCAGCGCCAGCAGTGCATCACAGACCTCTGTGCACCATAGTGCCTGGTCCAGGCAGCTTATGGCAATACCAGTTCGTAGCACATCTCACTGCACCATGGGCTGCAGTGGGTGGTTTCTGATTTAGAAGAGCAGTGTATGGAAGGTAATGGGGGCTCCAGTCCCAAGAGGTGCTTGGCAATATGGCATGAGAATTGAGGAGGGAATTAGTTATTTTGGCTCTTGCAAGGCATTAACTAATCCTTTCTCAAAAAAGGACCGAACCTGGAAAACCTCTTGCTCTTTCTGTGTTTTCTAGTGGTGTCTGTGCAGCAGCAGTACAATGCTCGTACTCAGACACCAGCTGCAGTCAAACAGGGCTCTGCATCTGCTGGGTATAAAAGGAGATATCCCAATTGTAAATGGGAAATATTTGGTAGAAGGAATTTATTTTCCCATTTGTCTAAATCTTACCAGTGTTTTGCAGTTCAAGAGGTGTTGTCCAGTCTTGCTTTCAGCCGAAAAGTGAGGGAGGAAACTACACTTGCATCACCCGAAATTTTCTCCATCCTTTTCAAATGGGAAAGGCTGGGTTAATTGCTTGCAGCAGCTTTGTCCCAGGTTTTCCCTTTGTGCTGGTGACCACAGTGGTCCTCATGCCTCACTGGCCCGTGGGCCCTGATAAAGAGCAGAGAAACATTCAGGGTGTTGCAACACCCTTTCCCCAGTGGCTGAGGACACAGTCATCTCTGGACGAAAGGATCCAGTGGCGCTGATCCATGGCAGAGTATATATTGCAGATGTGTTGCAAAATCTTGGGAGTGGAGGAGGAGATGGGTTAGTCAAAATCCTGAGCAGTCCTCAGCAGCGTCTCTGAGGCGCCATCATGACCCCAAAGATGCTGCATTAGGTGGGCTCATCCCTTGAGCCGTGTTCCCTGAGTAAATTGGTGCTCAGCTATCTCCCACCTCTTCTCTCCTCCTAGGATTCCCCTCCTGAAGCTGCCTCAACCTGCTGTGGCACCTTCTGTCAAACGCTTCACACGTTTGTCACCAAAATGTTTTGGCAGCAGCAGCATCTCTAGGTTTTGACATAATCCCGACAGGAGACTTTCTCAATTATTACTAATGGAACATTATGCTCCTCTTTGGGAACTCCTGCATGAATAAAAAGGGTCATTAATGACATCTGCGCAGAGCCCGGAAATTATTAGTCAATGCTGATACAGTTTTATCTTATTCTTTTAATTTTTACATATATATTTTCTTAAGCTCCTGGTAATTTCCCACCTTGCCTCCCACCCCCTTCTCCAAAGTCTCCTGTACAAGCTGGAGCTGAACTGGGTTACTGTCAATGCTCTTGCTTATGTGCAGGTAAATGCTATTCCCCTCCCACCCTTCCTTCCCTTTTATTCCCACTTGGCTTCTTTAAGGATCATAGCTCTCATTTCAGTCCCAAGAGATCCTGTTGCACCTTTCTCTGGGCTTCATTTTATTGCCAGTCAAGCTCAAATACTTCTTGGACTTTAAGAAATCAACATTGCCCTGGTCCTACCAAGACAATGCTGGAGGGGGAGTAGCGGGACAGTGTCCTTCTGTCCATGGCCATCAGAGTGACCTGTCTCCCATCTGTGCTGACGGTACACAAGAGATGCTGGGAGAGGGACTGGAGGTCTCCCCAAGTGCCACATACCATCACACAACAGGGAAGCTCAGCTTCAATCATTTTAAAGGACTTTCTAGACAGCAAACTTTTGGGTTTTTCTGTCCTTCTGCCAGGTATTCAGCTCCCTTTGCTCAATACCCACTAAAAATGGCCCCAAATAGGCTTTTCCTCTTATTTTATTTTTCCTTTTTCCATAGAACAATGCAGCAATTTGAGAAACTGGCACTTAGCAAGTGGCCCCTATAATAGAGATGTGACAAAAAAGGTGTTTCTGCTCTGAACCATGTCAAATGGCTCTGCAAGTCATGACCACTGAGGAGGTGACTGATACAGGGCTGTGCACCATGTGTTGGAGGCTGCATCTGTCCTATGTCCCACATTGGTGACAACATGTGGGTGCAAGGCCTCAGCCGATGGCAGTGTCAGTGGCATGTCCAGCAGGACAAAATCGTGAGGCCATTTCTTTTGCTGCATTGCTGTGCCAGCACATGTGGTTTGGAGTTGTTTTCCAAAGAGGGAAAGGAGAGGTTTGGATTGATGGTTAGGCTTTTGGAGGAATCTCTCATGTCCTGTGGAACAGGAGAAAGGCTGATGTCTTCACTGGCTCAAAGCTTGTTTTTATTTCTGGGACTAGGATCTGTCAAAGAAGCTCCAGAGAAGTTGAAGATAGTATTGTTCCATACCCAGCAGAGAAGATCTCTGCTTCCTGCTTCCTCTACAAGACGCCCATCTCCATGGTGAGTGTCTCTAATGCTGCTAGGTGTGAGACTCTTCCCCAAGCCATAGTCTTCAATCAGAGGGAATGTCACTGCTGTGGGGCTTGGTTTGCTCAGCAAGGCACAGGCAAGGCAAGGGACACCACCTGAGTGGTGAGGGCTTTGGCCTGGGTGGGAGATGTGACTATTCTCTGACGGGATGCTTGGGACCTGGACACAGAGCTGCTGCATGTCCCTGGGGAAGGTCAAGCAGGGATCGCTGGCCACGATTCAAACCTGGCACTTGGGGTAAAAGGTCGATGCAGTAACTCTAAAAAGAAAACTACTAAACAAGAAATAGACTCCTTTAAAAAAAAAGTCCCTTGGAGAAAAGATATTTCAACCCCTTTTTGATTTATGACCTACTATAGGATATTGAGACATTATTTACAATCGATATATGCTCCTGCAAGACTCCCGCTGGAGCCATAGACCCTGCCTGTTAGAGTGGAGACCGGTCAGCCTGCTCCACTGGAAGTGCCAGCCATGTCCTGCTGGAACAGGCTATAAAGCCGGACGCAGCTGTATATCTTTCCGAAAATGGGCCTGGTTACACATGTCTTTGGGCAGCTGACACAGGGATATAGTTTAGGGCTAAGACAGCAGTTCAGCAGCAGAAATGAGCATTCCTCAACCTTGCCAATAATGAAATCTCTTGCGCAACATAGAGAGCTCCATGGCCTTAAAGGTGCAAAATGGAGTTGTTCAGTTGACTTATAATGGAATTGGGCCAATTTTGAAGCAAGCACTGGATTTTATTCTGGGATTTTATCTTTAAAGGGGGATTTGCAAACACTTTAAGGATGGGGGGAGAAATTCATTCAGTGTAAAATTATGTCCTGGCCGAATTCCAGTTTGGGTAATTACGTTCTCTTTCTGTAGTGGCTGCAGGACAAAGGGCCATTCATCACACTCCAAAGTGCTGCAAAGGGCTCCCGTGTTCCACCCGGAGAAGTGCCTGTATTTGAATCCAAGCAAGAAAGTTTTCTCCCCATGCCCAAGGCCACTCCAGAAAGTAATGGAGCTTGGCACTGCTTTAGGATCCTTTTGGGTGAGATACAGGGGCAAGCACCCTGTCATGCGCTGCTCAGTCTCCAGCAAATCTGGGTAAGTAGGGCACTCAGCAAAATAGATTCCTTCCAGCCTCCTGTGGCTTGCCTTTCACCCCAAGGACATGCTTAGCCTTGTAGAGTGCTGCTGGAGCTCCAGGGATCCTGCTGGAGCAGAGAAGCTGGATTTCCTCTCTGCAAACCTGCCATTTTGGAAACGCCTATAGGCAAGAGGCTGGGTCACATCCAGCTGAGCGAGACTCAAGTACTTGGGTAACATTGAGAAGTGGTGATAAGGAGCCCAGAAGCATGCAGGTGCTCTGCCTTCCTCCTCCCAGGTCTCCATACAGCCAGAGAAGAAATATTTGCAACCCTTCTTCCAGCTTTCTAGCTTAGACAGGGTCATACTTAAATAGTGGACCAGTTTTCAGCAGCAAAGCAATAGAGCATTGCTTCCTTATCTCCCTGGTTGCTCTCTTTCCAGCCACTCTCTGGTGTGAGGCCCCATAGTGGCAGCCCTGGTGCTCAGGTAGAGGCCACACAATGAGGCAGCAACAGCACCAGCTACGCAGGGTAAGGGAGCATGTCCACATGCCACCCACCAGCTGACCTGCCAGGGAGCACCCTTGGCCTCTGTGTCTTGAGAGTGTCCCTTTAAAGCAATTTGTAGACTGTTATCCTGTATCATTAACCTAATTAGTGTAATTGCTGCCATTTATGTAATGAGTATAAATACTGGAGGAATCCCATAATTAGGAGATGTAATTAGGTAATTAATAGATGACATGGTAACAAAAATCCAGGGGAAACTTTGCAAGGTGGACACTGTGTGTGTGTTTCTGCACGTGTGCACGTGGCTATTCAGATACACTGCTCTTACCCAGGTCTGTCACAGATGTGCTCTGTGGTTGGCTTCAGCCTGGAGCCCCTCTATATTACACTGGCAATGTAGAAGGACCATCAGGAGGCATGTCAAGGCTCTCTTAGTTTTCTACAGATCTTTCACAGGGACTCCGTAGTTTTTTAAGGGGAAGAGCAGAGCTGCAGCCATTGTCTTGCCATACGGTCACTCTGCTTTCAGATCCTGGGAGAAGCAAGGTGAATTCAACAAAGGTCTGAGACTTTCCCCAGCCCTAGGATTGAAGGTGGCTTAAAGTCATGTTTGCCCCATGGTGCCTTCCTGCTACAACCAGTGCTGGAAATAGCACAAAGGCCAGCTCCTGTGCATATAACCCACCTGACCAGAGGGATGATAAGGAACCCCAAGGTTGCACTTGGTTGCATGATAAAGTCCCATTTTAGTTCTCTTGTGGGTTTGGCTTAGAAAAGTGATTGGAGCTGGAAATTGTGTTTGTCCTGTGGAGAGCAGATAAGGCTCCTGCTGTGCCTGAGGAGGACTTTTTCAGAGGTTCACAAGTTGTGTTTTAGCTGGACCCTTTCTAGTCATTGAAATGTTGACTTTCCTGATGCTCTTTGTGTCTTGCTTCTCAAAGTCCTTTCGCGCTACTAGAGTACTTATATGTCCAGATGCATCTGAAGAAAATGAGTTGCAGTTAAGGAAAGGTGCTTGTTTGTTTGTTTGTTTGTTTGTTGTGGGTTGTGGGTTTTTTTGGATTCCTGGCTGGCATCTGCCAGAAGGAGTCACTACTGTCAGCTTTGTGGCAAGAGGAGAAATCTCTCTTTCATGTGCACACACCTCTCCAGCATTGCTAAGCAGTGAGTGGCTGAAGGATTCTCACAAGTTTCCCCTTTCAGATCTGAATGTATACGGAAGAAGCTAACTTGAAAATGCCAGTGAGACCAGCCAGGCCAACTCTGACCCATGTGACAAAAGACATTTTTCAGTCACCAGACTCCAGCCCCCTAAATCAAGGCTCCCATGCAGTTCTTTAAAAACTAAAAAGGCTTTGTATCCTCCCAACAAAGCAGCTTCCTTTGCCACCCCGTGAGGCATTACAGAGTGGCTGAAGCTCCTGGTCTCCCTTCTGGCTGGCTCTGGAAGGGGTTGTCTCCTCCAGCCATTCTCTCAGGAACTGCAGATGGACATTGTGGAGGAGCCAGTTTCCTTCTCCCTTTGACCCTCCTACCTAGTCATGCCTCCTAGGAAGATACAGTGATCTTCAAGCAACACTCCTCCAAGGACCCACGGATGAGATCCTCCTCTGGCATTGCTCTTCTGGGTGATGATTGTGGCATTTTGATTGCAAGGTCTCTTGCTAGCCCTGAAGATGGGAGTGATGTAGCAACATCATAACAGCGGGTTGGAGACCTGGGGCCACTGGTCTGGGGAGCATGTCTTTGCAAAGACCAGTGTGATTCTGAGCACTGCTTGGACCCTGCTGTGTTCTGGAGGGAGAAAAGTGACTAGAAGGTCTTTTGTGGATTTAGCTGGGACAAGAGAGGGGAAAGCTACCAGTATCTTGGCTGTAGGATGCCTCCTCTGCAGAGGGCCCTGGACTCTCTGCATGCCACATGGATTAACCTATGCTGGCTTATTTTGAAGAAGCCATCAGCCTTGTGGCTTTTACTCTTGGCTTCCCCTTTTCCCTTTTGGAGTATCTCCTCTCCAAAAGTTGAGCTATTTTGCGCTCCTTGGAGGAGCACTGCAGCCAGCAAGAAGTGACCCCAAGACCCGCAGCACTGGAAGCTCTGGCATGCAGGAGAGGTCAGGGCGGAGTGTGTACAGGCATTGGGCGGTCAAAGGCTGCTGAGTCCCTAGGACCAGCAGCTAGAGGGAGATATGACCCCACGCTGAGGGCCAGCCTCTTCTATGCTGTGGATTCCTGCCATAAAGCCAAAGAAAATCCTCTCGCTTTCTAGTGTTTAGGGTCCATGTAATGAACAGCCGTAGTGCAGGCTTCATTACATAGCATAAGTAATTCTCGAGACTAAAGACTTTTAAAATGGCTCCTGCTGGAATTTCTGCTAGAGTATTTTCTAGTCCCTGTCTACATGGGAAGTTTTATCAGGTGTATCACAATCAGTATATGCAGGTCCAGTTACACCAGGAAGGCTCTGTCTAAACATTTTAATTCCAGTATAAGAAGGGCCTTTTTTTCCTTTATCTTAAATTCACAAAATCAGGGCCTTCTTCATCAGTGTAAGAGCCTACTTGTATTTAGCATTATTGTTTAGACCTGTTTGAATTCCCACCCTAGACTGCATTAAAGACCACTCTGTCCTGAGGCCAGGGTTTCTTTTCCTGCCATAGCCCTGGCTCAGGGACATGGAGGTGTATTGGTGTTTGGCAGCACTGGGCTGGAGGTGGCTCTTCATGCCCAAGGGAAGCACATGGTCTTGCAGTGCACTCCTGAAGTCCTTCAGCTTAATCCTACTCTATCCCACTTTGCTTTCCAGTCACTTGTCCCATGATCCCCATCCTCCCACCCCAACAGGATGTGTCCTGTGAGGCACTATTCCGTGCCTCCCAGCTGAACCTCCTGTTTCATCTAGAAAGCTGGTTTGAGGATTTTCCCACTAAGACTCAAATGTGCAAGAGCCATGTTGTATTTTGGCTCATTTTCCATGTAGTGAGCTCTGAGTCCCAAATGATCCCACTGGCTTTGCAGAGTGGAGGTGCTACACCTCCTACCCTGCAGTCATGGAGGGAGGCTCCAGGATGCTGGCTCTCTGAGTGATGGACCATCACATGTGTGAG
Organism: Nestor notabilis; assembly: GCF_000696875.1. Classification (NCBI taxonomy): domain Eukaryota; kingdom Metazoa; phylum Chordata; class Aves; order Psittaciformes; family Psittacidae; genus Nestor; species Nestor notabilis. The sequence continues at coordinate 11,252 of NW_009939919.1, forward strand.
GATCGTTGCCATTTCTACATGTGCTTTCCTTGCCTTTGCCCTCACCAGGTACCAAGCATTAATTTATTCTTGGGGCCATGACCAAACTACCCTAACACAGACTTCCACTAGGAGTGAAGAGCAGCTATACTTTGTCCCTTGCTCTCCTTTTATAATGACAGCCCTATTTGCTGTGTTTCTGTCTCCCCTTCAAGGTCTAACTTTGTCTGAGTCCTTCCAAGTTTCATTTTGTTCCTATATTTCTTGATTTCTAGATGTGTCTTCCTTTGCTGATCTCTCCCTCACCACATTGTTTTTTACTTTGTAGTCCTGAAGCTAAGTTTGAACATCTTTTTCCTATTAAACATGGTTTCAGGCTCAAAGCCTCACTTGAGTGGTTGCCCCACCATTAAAGTTTCACACTGATTAAAAAATCTGAAATTTCCTCCACGTTCAAATCCTCAAGCTCTTCAGCCATGTTGAGCATGTTAATAGTGTTGTAATTCTGGCCTAGCTTTGTGCATCTTCTCCAGTGGGCTTGATTTATCTATCCAGGATCAAACAGACATTGTCTTCCAGAAATGTCCAGCTGTTCACCAAAGCTGTGGCTAAACAGGCATCAGAGGAAAACCCCGGGACTGGACAGAGGCATGGGTGTAGGAAGCCTTGTTAAGACCAGTTGTCTGGAGGAGGAAGCTTTAAATGGGAGCAGTAAATTATATTCCTTTCTAAGATTAGTCCTGGTTCAAAGCAAAATGGATCTGAGGAAGTCTTGTGTTAGGCAAGACGATCCCAATATTGGTGTGGGGTTTTTTTGTCTTAACTTTCTGTCTACAGATTTATTGGAAGTCAAGTTGACAGGAGAGCATTACCAAATAATTATCCTGGGCTACCTCATGGTAACCTTTCCAAGAAGGTGTTTAAATAGAGAAACCGTGTGAACTAGTCATTAATATCTTATAGGTCAGAGTTACGGATGTTGCATTGTGATGAAATATGTATTTCTTAGGAAAATGGGCTTGTAAGACAGAGTAAGATTTATGATTATCTTAATTAGTTATTTCCTAGCTTTCAAAATGTTTGGGTTTGAGAGATGATATGATAGATAATTAACTTGTTGTCATACAGTGACTTTTCAAATGAAATGTTTGTTCTCAAAATATGATTTATCTCAATATGCATTGTATGCATGCCATAGTACATACCCATATGTATATGTAGATAAATACATGCATACGCACTGATGCAGGGTTCCTCCCACATGAGTAGGGAGCATGGGGTAGCGCTCCCACATCAGGTATCATTCCAAGCCCCACATCAGGCTGAGCAGAGGGTGCAGCCATCACAGCCCTGCAAAGAGGATTGCTGCCACATAGCTGTGCTTGTCCTTGCTCTCCTGCTGGAAAAGTGGCAGAGGGTAAAGGGACTGGCATTCTGCCCTGCCCTTTCCTGTGTGGGTTTACTAAGGTGAAGGCTGGAGAGTTTTCACTTATTTGGGTTTTTTGATTCATCAGCAGACACGAGATGCTCACATCAGCTCTGGGTGCTGTGGGATTAGCCTTGCTCTCATCCTGGTAGTCAGGAGGGATGTATTTGTGGCACTTTTTTCTTCGTTTTGCCCTAAAACCAGGAGCGGACAGAACTCCAGCTCTTCTAAGGTCCTGCACTAACAGTTTTTGGGAAGTCCTCCAGGCCAGTAAGCTCCAGGGACATCTAACAGTAACATAGTGCTGCTAAGAGGTGGGGATCTGTGACTTTTTTCCTGAAGTAGTAAATTCTAAACGAAGGAAACTGTATCCCTCACTGCTACATCCCTTGAGGGGGGTTGGAAAGAATCTCCAGGGAAGGCAGAGGGCAAGGTTGCATTGACCCTAAAGAATACTGGATGTGGTCCTTGAAGCCATGGCTGCCACAATGCCTCATCGCTGTAAGGGAGCAGAGCTGCTGCAGAAGGAGAGAGGTCACCTGCAAGTTGATGTCATTTTTTTTTCCTCTTTCTTTTGCATTTTTAATCAAAGCTTTATAAATTACAGACAAAACCCCTCCGGAAAAACCTCCCAGCCAGCTGCCTGTTGCAAATACTCCAGGAAACGGGAGGGGGGGTGGGGTAAGAGGGAAGGAAAGCTAAATTTGGTGGCTTTTATTTTTAACAAGGGCTATTTCAATCTGTTTTAAACCCATGTAAAAAAAAAAAAGGCAATGAGAAACTTTTCCCAGCACTGTAGGAGTCTGTCAAGCCAAGCACTCGCTCCGTCCAGCACAGCACAGTTGTGCTGTCTGTGCCAGCCCCTGCTCTGGGAGATGACAGCTCAGACACAGCCAAGGCCATCAAAGGGACGGGGAGCTCAGGGACAGAGATGAAATTATGTTTTTCAAGGCCTCACAAGGTTTTCCTAACAAGGCCAAGAGAGGCTTGAAACTTTCCAAAGCAACTGAAGGATGCATCTGCAAGCCCTAACTTTTCTATAGGGCTGTCGTAATGAGGTCCTTAGCACAGCACAGTAAAGTTTAAGATAATAAACCCAATCAGCCAAGCAAGAAACAAACCCCCTATTTTGCTTTTTAAAAAATTCCATGGTGGCCCTTTTCCTCCTAACTGGACTTTGCTTTTAGCAGCACCTGCTGTTTGCAGCACCTGAAGTCAAGGCATATAAAATGACTTGGCAGCATCCCTCTAACATTCCCCTGGCACTCTTTGGAGAGCAAGGGTGTTAACCTTGGTGTCCTGGCTGTGTGCCAGGGTAAGTAATTACATTCAGCCTCTATAAATTAGCCCTGTGATTGCAGCCGGGGACCTGCAGCGTCATTTCCTCCTGGCTGTGCAATGGTGTGCGATCCCCAATGTGCTCCAGCCAGGCACCAGTTGCACCTTGGTGTGTGGGGTGGCATGGAGGACAGGCATGGCGAGCAATGTGGACTTGCTCATGCTGACTCTCTGTTAAATTGCTCTGAATGTACAGATGCTGTACAACAGGTCTGGTTCTCGATGCTTCTGCTCCTGTGTCCAGAAAAAGGAGAGTGGAGAGGGCAGAGCTGAGTTGGATCCCGCTCCCACCCCAACAGGGTGACCTGATAAATTGCCACCAGTCAGCTGAACCTCTGTAACGGCCTCTCAGCTCGCAGCTAAAATTAGCTGAAATGGCATGAAGAGAATTGCTGAAACCTCCACGAAAGTGATTTAAGCCAAAGCACGTGACCTTGCATTTGTCACGGGCCGGAGCACGCACGGGCCTGCTAGGACAGCACAGGTGATGTGCAGTAGTTTGTTAAGTTGTGTAGGCTTGGGCTGTAAGTAACCCTGTAGTCAGATCGCATGTTCCACCAGTGACCTGGTCCCACCGTTCCCCAACACTGACTCAGGTTAACTCCTTCTGCTGGGACCTTGCAGCTAGTGCCTGGTTATAGCCAAAATGGAGTGCAGGAATCGTTAGTTTAAGATGAGGTACAATGTGTTGGCTAACTGTGCTGTATTTCCCGATGCAGATGCCAAGCTCACCGTGCCTAATCAAGTCTGAGGTAAGATGGAGTGTGTCTACATGGAGGAGACAGATGATAAAGCAAATAGGGTTGGAAGGTCTAAGCACGAGGAGGCGTGGTGGCACAGTCCAGACTGTCTTGATATTGCCCCTTTCAAAGGTCAGCTGCTTGGTCTTTAATTTCCGAGACTGACTACTATGGGGTTTGGGATTGCTGTGCCCCTCTTTCAACGAATCCAGCAGCCCTGGCATGTGTGCCCTTCCCAGGCTGGCAGCGCAGGCTGAGGCTCTTGGGGTTGCCTGCGGTGAAGCAGTTCCACCTTTGCATGGCTGTTTTGTGTGTGGGAAAGGATTTCAAGAAACAATTGACCAAATGAAACCTCCGTAATGCTTCTAAATACTCAAACACATTAGACATGCCTGCCCAGCTCAGAGATAAATTAGAGCTATTATCACTAGAGCCCAGACAAACAAATGGAGGGCTCTCTCCAAACAAGCCATTCACTCAAGAGACTGGATTTACAAGGGTGAGGGAAGCAGCATGAGCTGCAGGCACCTGCTTTCTTCTGAAACCTGTTTAAATTGGCTGTATTGACTGGTGAAGGGGGAAAGAGAGCACAGCTCTGCCCTTTGGGATCTGGGGAGTCACTTCAATGTAGGAACTGCAGCACCACGATGCACTAGCTGACATTTTGCTCTCCGTGTCTGCAATCAAAGCTGGAAGTCAGACCCTGATCCATTTTGCTTCTCTCCCATGTGATGGCTGGGAGATCAAGGTGCTAGAGCACACCAGGGATGCCAAGACCACTTCGCTTTGTCCCTGAATTTTTGTTTCTGCTTCCAAGGAGGGATGTGGAGCTAAGTTGGTGTTAAGGTAGCATTGAGAGAGAGGTCAGTTAAAATCAGCATCCTGGGCATCAAGGAAACTGCCTGAAAGGATAAATGGGAGCCAGAGTACGTATTGTGGGTCTGGTTTTGTGTGAAGGAAGGAAGGGGCAGATGCAGAGATTAAAACAAGTAAAGGAAAAAAGAGACCATTATAATGCTTCCCTGGCTGCATTGGGCAGTCAGTGCTCTGGCGCAGGGAGATCAGTGGCACAGCTTGCCATGGTGGCCAGGAGCACCATGCTGGGGTTGAGTGTGACAGAGGCTGGGACTCGGAGCCTGGCTCAGGTGGGCTGTCTGGAGAAGGACCATGGTAAGCACAGAGTTTCAGCACTTGGCTGGGCCCCACAAGCCAGCCCTGGTATGACTGGGGTAAGCCAGGCTGGGAGGAGAGGCTGGGCTGCGTGGTGGGGGCTCTGCAGCACTGTGCCTTCACCCACTTGCCTGGCAGCTCAGGCCAGCATCACCCGCAGAGGCTGTGACGAAAGGCGTTATTCTCCTCTGAGAGATGCTCCTGAACACAAAAACTTGATCCTGAACAAGAGTGTCGCTTTTTGGAAGACATCCAGTCTCCATGTACAACCTTTGACTGATGATGAATTTGCCATTTCCCTTGGTAACCGGACCTGGTGATTAACGACCCTCACCATTCAAAATTGTCTTTTATTTCCCATACAAGGTTCCCTCACTCAGTGTTGTCAACTCTCACTATTTATTTTGGGGTTTGCTGCTTACTGGGCTTTTTACCTGTGAGCTTAACAAACATGCCAATCTCAGCTATTTTCATGCTGTGGTTATCTGAGATCAAGTCACGACAAAGATTTTCTTTGACTGCTGAGCAGACAGAGCCCTTTCATTTTTTTGCAGGGCTGAGTACAGGCAAAGCAGAAGCTGTGCTTGCTACTGCCTTAAGCATCTCCCAGTGTGGGGGATTTTATTTAAAGTCCCAGCCTCTGGACTTGCACCATTACAAGGACCTTCCACTTTATTTTTGCAGAAACCTGAAAATGTGACCCAAAACACAAACAAAAATAATAATAATTTGGGGTTTTTTTATTTATTTATTTTTTAAAATATATAGAGACGTTTGTGGTGTTTTGGTTAACTGTGAGCAGAAGGGTGGTGGGTGCTTGCTTGGTGACTAATTAGCGAATTATGAACTCACTGAGAAGACACCATGAGGCTTAGGAGGTCTCTCCTTGCACATGTGTGTGGTTTCTGCAGCCAAGGCAGACCTTGACCCAAAATTCCTAGAGCTCTTCCACCTGCACAATACCAGGGTACGTTTAATTGATGCAGGTGGCCTGTCTGACCTCAACAGGTCTGAACTTCAAGCCTTCATCAGCAGGTTCTTCTGCATTGCTGGCCAGGCTGAAGGGCACAAGTGGCCTCAACATCAGTGTCATGCATGTGGAGAGAAATGGAGTTTATTCTTCAGCTTCCTTAGAAGGTCAGATGTCCACTGCCTTGTACTGACCTTCCTCTGCTTAGCTAATATGCTTCAGTAATCCCACCGCTTGGACTTGCTTTGTCTTCCACCATGGTTGTCACCCTCCCTGTGTCTCCTGGCAGCACTGCTGGATGGAGCACAGCACAGTTGGGAAAAGCTGGTAGGTCCTCTGAAAGGGGCAAGCATAAATCAGGAGTGTTTCAAACTGAAACAGCAAGATGCCATGTTTAAAAATATTGAAATTATGTGTTTCCTCTCTATTCATTCCTCTCTTTATATTTCCTCCCAGGAAAAAAACTATTTGTGAAGTTGGATCCAGAGCAATAGTAGCTTTGGTGGCTGAAAACTAGCTGGTTTTCTGTTGACTTAAAACTTAAGCAAGCCCTATTAATTGCAGCCTCCCCCTCTTAAGTTTCTCCAGCCCTTGCAGTGAAGCTCTACGTTATTTCACCATTTCCAGGCTTCAAGATTTGGATACTGTTACCTGCCATTTCTGCTTCTAAAAGGCCTCTGGAGACGGGGAGTTTGGGAGCATGATTCTAACCACTGTGCGTATGTATTATCCCTTCCATAAAAGAATCAGGCTGGTAGTCAGGCCCTGAAATGCTTGTGTGTTTATTAAAAAAAAAGTTAAAATAAATAGGTGTAGCAAATCAGGATTGATGATTTAGGGCCTGGGAGAAAAACAAGGGAGGATATGTGCATACATGTGTTACATATGTACAAGTTCATGGGGCATCCTACAAGATGAAAGAAAGACCCATTGGTAGCATACAACGATAGTTACTGTGCTGGTTTCTCAGGTATTGTATGAGGTCTGAATGAGAGTGTCAAAATATTCTATGATGAGCATGTAAGACACCAGTGACTTTGTTTTATGAAATGATCTGAGAAGAAGAGAAGGTAGATTGTGTCCACTTGGCACGACCTGATGAACTGTGGCGAAGCTGTTTTGCCCCAGTTGTCAGAGAGAGATGCTGGAAGATACCCAGCTCTGCTCCTACCCTGGTACCCAGGCACTAAGGGTCAGGAGACACACTGGTGGGGGCTCAGCTTCTTGGAAAATCATCTTCTTGTAATGGCGAGGGAAAAGTTTGTGTTTAGCTGTAAGTGAATTAATGAATTAGAAGGCAAAGAATCAAACTAATGTTCTTTATTTTCTGAAGAGCAGACACAGTCTTGGCTTTCATTTACTGCAGGAGCAATTGAGAGGTTTTCCTAGCAGAGATCAGAGCTCCAGCTAGTGAAACTCTGTAAGAAAGAATCCATGCCTCAGGCAGGAGGCAGGCAGACAGACAGACAGTGCGAGGGAAACAGAAGCAGTGACTGGTATTTCAGCACGTTTACAGGAGCCAAAGAGCAGAGCTGGGGCCGTGGGGCCAGCCCTGGGAACCCCAGGGCTTAGAACTGGCCTCCTTCATCCCACCGCAATGCTCTTAACATTGACCAAGACATGTTTGTTCATGTGTTGCCCCTGGAGTCACTGTCTGAAAAGCACTTTATGAGGCAACAGAAACACAATGTGCTATTATATTTTAGGCTATAGCCATTCACACTTTTTCTCTGCAAAATGGGTACCCTCTTTTTTTTTTTTTTTTTTTTTCTTCCCTGTTGAGCTGTTTGTGCTTGCCTACTATTCCCTGCCCATACAGCACCTAGCAAAATGAGATGCTGACCTTGTCTGGGGAGGTAAAATAGTGCAAATTACCCTCATGTGGAAATCCTTTGGGTTTGAACTTGAGTGCTGTGCTTCTGCTGTAGCTGTGTGTCCAAACTGGTGGAGCTAATGACCTGAAACTGCAGGGAAGTTTGGACACAGGCTGCAACTCCATCTCCCGGTAATACACTCCTCAGTGGATTAGGAGAAGCTTCCCTGGCAAACTGGGAAGGAGTCCAAGCTGGGGAGCTGGTGTGATAGGAACTGACAGGGCTGGAAATTTGATTTCTGACTCTCTGTGCGTGTATTTCTTGTGAAAGAAGAAGAGGGAAAGGGAGGCAGGAGTACTTTGAATCCTGCAATCATTAAAACCAATTCCACTTTTCCTGCCCCTGCCCACCTCCTGATATGTGTGTAAAACAATCTTTACAGCTACACAGCCATCAGATGGTATCGACCTGGCAGTGGAAATTGCTATTGACTGCTGCTGGTGCTGCTCTCTGCACTTCCGTGGCTTTTAAAGCGACACTCTTCAGGTGATTTCACTTTGTACTTGATACAGTCTGGGAAGCCATGTCTCAAATGGGATGGAAAGAACGTATGTGGGATCTGCATGTGCATGTGTGCACAACAAACACTGCCATTCTTTAGGCATGGGAAGGGAGTTTGAGCAAGTGGGAAGAGATGCTCACTGCAGAAACACTTGCCTAATGGGAAGACTGAAAAATTTGATTTTTTTTTTCTTTAATCCATCATGAAAGGATTCTTGTGTCCCACCACAGATTTTTCCTACTGCAATTCCAACACCAAGCCAAGACCATTCTTCTACCCTTATGAAGGATCCATCCAGTCCTACATTGCCTGAGGACTAGATACATTGATTTCTTGTTTTAAAGGGCACCTATGATTCCACATTACAAATTCTCTCTCATCTGCTCTGGGTTCCAAAGAAGTAAAAGCAAGAAGTGATAATATTTGCCTTTTAATGCAAGTGTTTTGTGCAGCCTAAAGAACTCGTTCATCATGAAGCATTAGAACAGGGATCTGGTTCAGTGCTGTAAAAATGCACATTTTGTTTCCTCTGAGGCAATTTAATTGATGTTATTTGGTTATTCCAGAGCTTGGGGTTGGAGTTAAGTGGTGGTGAGGGGAGATGATAAAAAAGCTGTGTAAAAGCCTAGGGTTAGAGTCAGATCCTAGGTCCACAGAGTAAATCTAGTTCAATACCATATTCATATCACTGGTATAGCTGGGGTTTCTGGTGTAGAGACAGACCTGTGACTGAATAGAGTCAGCCTAACCACATGTACACAGCAGCCATTGTTCTAGCTTGCTCTGTCATTGAAATGACTCTTTGATAACTTGACATCAAAATGCAGATACATCTTTACTGCTGTGAACCAAATGTTGACCCTGGTGAAGGTCTCTCCTGCTGTTGCTTAGGTACATCCATTCACAGATGAACTGTGCACTGTGCAGTGAAGGTTCCTGTCCTGTCTGCAGTGAAGATCTGGCAGAGGCTATCTTCTTTCAGAGGAGGCTGTGATGATGGAGTCTGCCAGGAGCTGTTTTCTTCCGGGATGTTACTCCAGGGCTGATGGCAGCACTGTGGCCTCCAGTCCCCGTGCAGTCTATCTGCCAAGCACTGGCTTGGAGAATGCTACATTATATAGCCTATGAAAACAGGCTGAGCATGCTTTGGTAAATAACACTTACCTGGTCAAGGAGTAAAGCAGGGTATTAACTGCATCACTCTGCCCTTCCATCTCCCAAAAGAGAGCTTACATCTCTCTTTTACCCGCAGAGTTGGATGTTACGAAAAGAATAGATGTTGCTGTTTCTCATAGAGCTCTGCCTTCAACTTCAACCACATGGCAGTGCCCAGGAGCAGCAGCTGGCCAGATGTGTCCAGAGTGTGCGTGCAAGGAGCACCCTTTCTTGTTATCTGGAACAGTGACTGCCTAAGGCTTCCAAGCCAGCCCCTTAGCTCAAATGCAAGTAAACACTACTATTAGCTCTGAGCAGTCCCTGACAGTCTTGATTTCAGGTCACAAGACTGGCAAGCTACTGAGGTTTCAGGAGGCATGTCTGTCCTTTCCCCACTCACCAGCCCAAGCCCTGGGAATTTTTCTCCCTGGTTTACATTGAGCCTTGGGGCTCATGTGGTGAGTCTGACCCCTCTCAGTCTCTTTCTGTCTCAGATAAATGGGAGGAAGAAGTGGAAGTAGAAAGGGCTGGATGTTGACAGCGAATCTTGGTGGGATGGTTTACATTCCCAGCTCCCAGCATTGAGCAGGCTGGGAAGGGAGATGGAGCAGGACTGGGATATGGGGTTAACTGGGAGTCAGCAGATCTGTTAGCTACTGTGGGCAGAGCTGAGGGCTTTGCAGTAGAGACAGTATGAGGCCTGGCCTGGGGGTGGTTTAACGTGCCAAATGCTGCCCTGCATGCTTGAGACGGCTCTCTGAGGAGAAGGCAGCGGGCATCTTCGTGTGAGCACATGTCCCTTTGCTGCTTTTACATCTCCTGCTCGCCTTTGGGCGTATCACAGGTCGTGCATTTCAGTCAGGACTGGGTGTGTGTGTGTGTGTGTGTGATGACTATAGAACATCCGTGTTCCCCTCCCTGCAAAACTAAAAGGCTGTGGCTTTTTTTGCTTCTCTTCCCTTTCCCCTCCGCTGATGGAACGCTGCATCTCCCAGGACACTGCTCCCATTTCTTTCCTTCTACCCCATCCTCATCTGCTTGCTGAGAGCCTTACACTGCCTGTTCCATGAGGACAGTGGGGACCTAGGATGACTCTTCTCCTCCCTGCTCCTCCTTGGGCTCTGCCAGTGTCTTTCTCTCTGTCTTGATTCATATATTGCTTCAGAACTAGACTATCCAACTGGGGAAAGAACAAAAAGCTGGAGGAAGGGGCTGAGCAGCCTGGAACATAGGAGGAGATTCAGTTTTCTCTAAAGCCAGAGCAATGGGAGCTGAGTGGGGTCTTCCCACTGTAGGCCTTGACATTCAGGTTTCTGTGCAACACCTACCTGGGGCCTCTAAAATTTGAAAGCCAGGTCTTTACTGTAAGCAACTTGGTACTGCTTCAAACAAGGTTTATTAGTTGACATCCTTTGAGGAACTTCCCCTGTATGAGACTGGGGAAAAGCAACATGTTACAGTTGTGGGTAGTTTTTTGAGTTTCATGTGTCCTTTAGTCTTTTCCATTGCTGTGACCATGGTGCCCTCATCCTTTTTCCAGCCCTCTGGCAATATTTTCAGGACCTTTCCCAAAGACCCCATCCCTTGGACACCTTGACTTCTGCACTCATCAAATGGAAGCTAGGAAAGTTGAAGCTGCTGATAAATAGACCAGTGTGGGAGGCTGCAGGCTCATTCCAGAGCAGTGTCTCAGACCTTCACCTCCTTTGGCTCAATAGGACCTCCTTGCAAAGCCACAATTCCAGTGAGCTTTCCATTCTCAAGGCTGTAGTTTTCCCTCCCTAGTGGGTGCTGAGCTGATGGGGTCAGTGAGCCACCCACTGAATGTGAGTGCCAGGTGGCTTCGAGCTCACTACAAGATGAGAACAGTTTTTGCTCAGCAGGCTTTGCACTTTGTTCAGAGCTAGTGACAGTCTGTCCTTTCTGGTTTCCCCCTGGGATAACTGTGCCCAGGTAGGACAATCTGCTCCCCCAACCCAGCTTCCAGCTCCACATGTCCCACAGTAACCAGGTGCTGCTGGAGTATAGATGTGCCCTTATTAAACAAGCAGCCTTTGATATTTTTTCTTTCTTCCAGGCTTAACCTGCCTAAGTCTTTTTGGGGTGAGATAAGAGATGTGAGTTGACAGCAATTCTAGGTGAGATTTCTTCCTCCTGGGAAAGCATGGTAAGAAATTAAGCTTTGCAGGTTTTCTGCCCAGTCAACCAGGGAAAGTAAAGTCCTTGGTGAACTTGAGTTGGGTCTAGGGGCAGGAGAGCTGCTGCTGTGATTCGTGGGTATTCTCTCTGCTGCACTGCCTCCTTACAAGTGAGTGGCAAGTAGTTTTGACACCTCTTTATGACCTGAGAGCCACAGGGAAGTGGTGGTGACTTGCATTCTGGAAAGACAAGGTCATCAACAAGGGTGGTGCAATTGGTTCATCTGGCAGTGCAAGAATCCATATATTTTCAATTCATAGGAATTAAAGTGAACACCCTAGTTTTAGGTTGCTGGCTATTTGAAATTTGGTGTTCCCAAGGTGGTGGTATTAGGTAGGGGTATTACTGGGAAAGCAGTTGATGAGAGTAATAGTGAAAATGCATGTCTGGTTGTGAAACCTCTCTGTCCTGCAACCTTCAGGGCCTGCCAGCGGACGTGTTTCCTGGGCTGTGAAAAAACAATATGGGACACAATCATATATCAGTGATAATATTGATCACTGTCTTAGACCCATTCAGTCAAGGACACCAGCACCTTTTGTAGAAGAAGTGTCTCTCCTGCTCTGGGAGGCTGGGGAGGATGTTGAATGTGTGGCAGTGACTGTGTGCAAGGGGAAGTGACTCTCCTTTACGGAATGCCGGGCCCACACTCGAATCAATTAGTAGAATGAAGCTGAGCAAAGTGCAGGAGGGACCAGACTGATAATAAGTGAAGTGCTCAAATATGGGAAGCTGGGGAAGAAGCCAAATGAAAATGAAATAAAAGGCTAAGGTCCAACTTCAGCAGCTGTATAGAAAGGATGGGACAGCTGATAATAGGAAAGCCTGCACGAACACTGGGTCAAAACCCCTGCAAGAGAGACTGAAGGAATCTCTGAGCAAGCCAAGAAGGGCGGGGGGATATGGGATTTTATTGAAAAGTGAGGCAGCAAATCAGAGCTGTTGGCTTGCTTACCACCATAGAGACCTAAGTCTCACTGTGACCTCTTATCTCTCTGCTTTGTGGCGATGGCCAGCTTCAGAGATGCATGGCATGGTAGGGCTCTATCTGAGAGCACAGCAAGGGTCTTCTTGGCAGATGTCTGCATAGGGGGACACCAACTTCACTGCTGCAAGGGACAGAGGGTGTTTGCTCTATCCCTTGATTTGGGGCTGGTGAAAATTGTCTTTGGTGATAGCCCTAAACCCCTCTTTTTACTAAGATGAAATCAGAAACCTGTAGCTAAGCCTCATCCTTTGCAGCCTTTCTCAACCTTGTAAATCTGTGGAAAGCTCAAGAGAGCTGCAGATGAACTCCATAAAGACCACCTGAAGGTAAATGATGTGGTGGAAAACATTCCAAAAACACAAGTCTGTGCCTGAGAGACAGTGTCATTCTAGGTACCTATAGTTCACATGAGGAAGCAGGGATTTCTTTCACAGACACTGTGATCAAGGTAGGTATTACATGATCACCTTTGAATGATAACCTTGGCTTTTTCCACTAGTCCACAGAGGTAAGGCCCTTCGTCTTCTTGTTCCTCCATTTCCCCATCTGGGAATATACGTTCTTGGTAAATTATCTGAAAATAGGATTACTACAAAAGCGAGCCCATAGTACTGGTGGCGAAGAGGAGGTCTTATTTGGAGGCCTGACTTGTGAGATCTCATGGAGAAGCTGTGGAATAGTCATGTGTTTGTCCCTCTAATGTGGCTTTCTGTTTTTAAAAGAGCTCTGCAGAATGTGAGACACGCTAGATAAAAATGAATTTAACAGCTATTTTGTATCCTTTGAGGAACGTTAGTATTGGCTGAAAGAGGGGAAAAAGACCTTTTTTGTTGAGCGTGGAATGGACCTGCTTTTACTGGAGGACTCTATGACTGCTTTTGTTGATATTTCCTCTGATAGCTTTTACCTGACTTGTTTTCAAAATCCTTGTGGATTTTTTTCAGTCTTCAAAAACTGCATTTCCTTGCTGAAATTCAAATTTGGGGTCTGGAAAAACGTCCAAAATGATTTTGCAGATGGCTTGCTCTGATGCGTAAGTCCCAGACATAGGACATTTTGTAAGGGAAGTCACCTTTTATTTCCAGGAGGGCAAAGAATTTACTGTAAACAGTGCCGTTTTCTATTCAATTATAGATGTTTTTGTGGAACAAAAAAAATGCAGCAGTATCTAAGAAAGAGCACAAGATCACAATTAAAGGATGTGTTGCGCTATATCAGAAGGTAGCATTTAAACCAGGGAAAGACTGAATATTGACTATAACTCATTGTAATTATACCATCTATTTCAAACATGTAAGTATGTTTGGTAGCACTTACATGTTTATGTCAGCTATTGGGAAAAGCTGTTTTCCTTTTTGTAAACTTCTGATGGCAAGAATTTTGTTACTTGCATTTGAATAAGCAACAAACAAGAAGTTTAGATGCAACAAATTTTTGCGTGAACAGAAGTTGATCCCCTCTCCTGTGGTAATAGTATTTTACCCATGTTCAGGTTGTTTGTAATAAGTTAATGATTAGGAAATATTAATAAGCAATGCATTAATTAAGATATGCGTTTCTTAATAGAATAGACCATGACCATGGTAAAGTCAGTGTGATGCAGGGGATTGAAAGTGAGGCTGGGAGTGGGGTGAGTGGGAATCCATTTCTGGCTCTCCCACTGTCTGGTCAGCTCTTCCCATCTCCCACCTGAACTGGGATCAGTGGTATTTAGCTCATTTTGAAAGGGCTTGAGATCTACAGTTTGAGATCACTCCCAAAGACCCATGTACTTTGCTTAAGTCTAACACGCAAACCCTGCAAAAAACGTGAACGCTGATTTAACCTGGCACTGTGAGTGAAGCTGTGTCTCTGTTAAAATTGATGAGAAAACTCCCTTTGCTTCTGGGGACTGGGATCCTTCACCAGGGAAATCATTCTGAGCCTATTTCCCTTCCCTTTGACATTTTCTGTCTTACCAAAAGCCAAAGGAGTAAGGAAGAAGGTTAATGACTAAATTGACAAATAAACAATCAGTTCAAAGCAGCAACACAACATCTCTGGGAAAATACAAGAATCTCCTCTGAAAACTGGTTAGGAATGTTAAACTGTGCTGCACTTCAACCAAAGGGAGACCATCTGTATAGAGCTCACTGTATTATGGGGGATGTGGCTGGCTGGGAAATAGGAATAGCTTTGGTTTTCCGATGGAATATGTTAGAAGAAAATTGCAGAAGAGGAAGGAAAATTAATTTGGTCATGGTGAATGGAGAAGGGCATTGCCACAGAGATGTCCTACATAAAGGCCCTCCAACAGTATTATGTACAATCTGTATGCTGTCTCACTCTGGGATGTCAGGTTTTGGACAGCAAAGCAAGAGTCCATGGCTCTCTTCACAAAAAAGAAAATGTTTAAGGAGTTTCAGGCCAGGAAACTGCTTTTCATCCCACTGCGGTGTGAGTGTTGAGCGGCAGTGATGGGGAGATGCTTCTTCCCTCATGCTCTGAGAAACAGAGTATGTTTGGTCTTCATTTTCCAGGGCTCCACTTTGCCACAGTAATGATGCATTAATAACAGCTTGATTTTCATTTAGTAAATAATAGGAATCATGCTGCTTGGAGCCAAGATTTTAAACAAGAGGCTCCCATAAACATTTTCTCCAGGAATCTGTGATAAACCAAAGATAGCATTAGACGTACTTGGAGAGAGTGGGGACGCCAGACTTGGAATCTGTCCATCTGTTTCACCATTGAAACAAAACCACTTTATAACAACCACAGAGGAGAGGAAGCGATGCAGCTTGGCACATACACTTACACTATGTGTGGTGGAAATGTTTATTCTTTATTTCAGAAAGATTTAGTGGGTGTAGAGATAATAGAGCATAGCGCTTGCTTGTGACTTGGGGAAGGAGGGGTGATGGTGTTTAGGTTTTAAGGGAGCCCAGTGTCGTCTCCCATGGGGAATATTTTCTGTAATACCTATTGCAATCTCATGCACTTGGAAAGCAGAAGACAACGGAGGAATGAAATATGCTTTTCAGAAGAGGTGTTGTAAAGGCCTCAGGATTAGTTATCTCTGACAAGAGGGATTTTACAGACTCCAGCAGAGGCAGAGTTCTGGCCATTTCTGCGTTGGTCTGATGCAGGGCTCCTCCAAGGCCCTGTGCTGCTATGCTTCCTCTGGAACGGCTTGGGTTGCTCTACTCCTCTCCCTCTGAGACACTGCACGGCTGCCTCGGGCCACACGGACAACTCACCTCACCCCCATGTGTGCTCATATCCTACTTGTGCTGGCTCCCTGAAGGGTCTTCTGGCTCCTGCTCTTGCATGTCTACCTGATGTGCTGAGGCACCATGTTGTGACTTGGGAAATGCAATACAGGAATCTGCGGCGTCAGCAGGCCACCATGTCCCAGTGTCCCTCTCTGTCCTCCCGCGGCCACTGGTCCCTTTTTCCACTGTGCATGTTCAGCTCTGCTGTGCTGTTTCTCCTCAGGGCTACACAAAAGCAAACCCAAAAAACCCTGGACTGATGTCCAGGGATGAGAGAGTCCCTACCAGAGTTTGAGACAGCGTATGTCTAGACTTGGTGTGGGCAAGCAAGTGAAGCGATGACTGAGTGTCTGAAAGTTTGGACTTTGGAGAGGAGTCCCTCGGCTCACTTCTTGGATAGAGTTCCACTTCCTGTGGAGCCATGGAGATAAAGGTTATTTTATCTCCTTTTTTTTTTAACTTTCCTTTTCAAAAAAGTAAAAAATATATAGATATGTCTTGGGTAAGAAGGCACAAACCTTTACAAAATTTTGGCAAATCAAGAAACACAAAGAATGTGTTGAGTGAAACATTTCATAGTGACAAAAATCAAAACATCTCATTTCGCCTTCAACCACTTTAAAACATTTTAATGGTTCGAAAGGAAATTTCAAAATGTAAAGTCATGTTTTGCTTAAAACACTGGAAAGTGTTTCATTAAAAAGGAAGAGTGGAAGCAAAACAATTGCCTTGTATTTTTTTTCTTTCCTGTCAGCCTGATGGCTCTTTCCCCAACCTGTGCTGAGGTCAGGAACCGGAGCTGGGCCCATCTTCCCTTGTGTTACGAGGGGCCTGGGGCTGGCAACCTTCTGATCTGAGGAAGGAACAGCCTGATGAAATCATCTCCCACACCGAAAATTCTTTTATCAGCATAACCGTTTTATTTATTCTCTTTTGAATATAATATGCAGACAAGCCTGGTCCCAGGGCCATCCCTGCTCACCAGCTGATGCCTGCAGAGGTCTTTTTGGCCACAGGACAACCTCATAAGACAGGCAATGCACAGAGGCTGTCGAAGTCCTACCCCTCCAGAGCGCATGACACCATGACATTTAGGTCTGGATGGCAGTCTTGGTGGCCTTGGGACTTCTGCTAGCTTCCCCTGCCCTGTTCAGGCAGGTGTGGGATGTGGCACCACTGTCCTGCAGCCCCACTTGTAGGGACCACATGGGTCAGTGAGGAGGAAGCAGAGAAACAGCACCAATGAGGTGACACTCTCGGCAGAGGTGAGAGGGCAGGCTCCTTCATAGGGGGCCCACATCGGAGGGGGTCACTGCTCCCACCCGGAGCATGGAGCCGATATGGGGACAGCTGCAGAGTCAGAGCCAGCTGGGTGGCGGGGGGCGCCAAGGAGGCACCCGCGCTGCTGAGGGGTGCAGGTGGGCTGTGGGGAGCAGGGAAGGCTGGCGGTGGGGCACAGGGAGGCCGAGGGGAGGTGAGGTGCGTGAGGTGCAGCAGGGCTCAGGGAAGACTGACGGAGGTGGAAAGGCAGGCTGAGTGGAGCAGCCGGGGAGGGGGGACGACGACGGGGACTGACATGAGCCTGAGGGGCGGTGAGAGGCTGAAGGGCGCAGCTCTGAGGGAAGATGGAAGGTGGGCCGGAGCCCGAGCTGCAGCTG
>NW_009939920.1:0-32575 GCF_000696875.1 Nestor notabilis
TACAGGATTCTGGATGTACATGAGATATGTAACATGAGAATCAGAAAGCACTGGAGGAAAAGCTGAAGGATGACTTGAGTAGCAACCTGGAAAACAAACAAGATGTTTGGAAAGAAAAGGACCTTTCAGAAGGAAAGTATTGCTAAAACTGGCCAGAACAACAGAAGGGTGTAAGTGAACAAAAAGGAGGAGAAATTTCTGTAGTTGCTTCTTCGCAAAGAATAAAACGTAAGATTTTTGGGTCAAAAGAGATTTTTTTTTAGAGCAAGTGAGATTTCTAGTTGGCTAATCACATAACTGCATGAGGAAGTGCAGTATTTTGCTTGCACAATAATTTTAAATACTGTGCAATTGAGAAAGTTCACATCTATTGGAATTTAAATTAACAGTGAGGAGTAAGCACTC
Source organism: Nestor notabilis (assembly GCF_000696875.1). Classification (NCBI taxonomy): domain Eukaryota; kingdom Metazoa; phylum Chordata; class Aves; order Psittaciformes; family Psittacidae; genus Nestor; species Nestor notabilis. The sequence goes on from NW_009939920.1 coordinate 406, forward strand.
TTGCCGTCATTACAGGTATAGAAAATGCAGTTCAACTTAAATCATAAAACATGCAGTGCAAATCTCAGTCTTATTTTGGAAATATTTTCAGATGTGTGAAACAATAAAATTAAATCTAGCCTTTACTGGCAAAGATCAGAATAGTGGAATAACATGATTTTTTTTTTTTTTTTTTTTTTTTAAAAAGTATAAAGGAATGTTTAGGACTAAAAGAGATCGAAGGCATCTTGCATTACAAATCATATAACCTAAATTTAAATTGCTAGGGAGTTATTCCTTTCCATACACCGTGTAGCAAGAAGGGGTGAAAACTTCTATTGTATTTGGAATGTGTTGAAAAGCAAATGGTTTACATCCAACCCCAGGTAAGTCTGTACTTATACAAATAACCTAAAAATACTCTTTTGCCTGTGGGTGTATTTTGAAACAGAGAAGGCCTACTGCAAAGGTAAAGGAGATCTGTAGTGTCCTGTAATTTTCCCATAAGCAGGAAATCATTATTTATAAATACCTCAAATGCCTTTGAATTCAGAGGTCCAACAAATGTGACATAAACCAGGATGCAGGTAATAGCCTCAGTGTATCTAAATTCTTCAGAGAAAAGCTGTATTTCTCTATAGAAATTAGTATTTTTAGTTACTAAGCTATGTTCAGACTCCAAGATGCCAAGTTATAAATCTCTGTAAGTGGGGTTTTTTGTTTGTTTGTTTTTGCTTTTTTCCCAAAAGATGGAAGGCTAAGGAAAGAATTATCTCCCAGCAATGTTTAAGAATAACCAGTAATTCGGGGTGCTTTGATGCTTGTATTCGAGATAGTAAGGGCATGCTTTTCAGAAGCATAGGCACAGCCGGTTCTTTTTGCAGTGTATGTGCAGCACAGACGAAGATTAGGCTTGAAAGGTTTTCTTTTTCTTTTTTTTTTATTTCTTTTTTTTTTTTTTTTTTTAAGCATAGTCACCCTTGGGGAAGATTCTGGCTTTTCATGGATACGCTCAAGTACACACAGAATCCAGACTGTGCCGTTGATACAGTCAGCTCCAATGTCAGTTCCATCATCTGAGTTGCATTCAAATTTCAAACAATTCAAATTTCAAGCTTATTTTAAGGTTACTTTGAATAGGGGGCAACACATAACCAAATTGTCCTATGTCCATATACCCCATAGCAGCTCTACTGGCCCACTGAGCAGGGCTGCAAAAAAGGCTGCACAGAAAATTGGGTGTGTGAAATACAGTTTGGAAAGATGCAAAAGTATGTGAAGCAACAGTGTGTTCCTTCAGGCAGTTACTGGAGGACAACAGATGTGCTAGAAATTTGACATCCTGTAAGGTTATGGCAGGTTTTTAATCTGCCAGTTCCTTGCAGTGGTGGTTTTAAAGTATTTAGATTTGTGCTCTGCCTGGTCTATGTGGTAGGAGGGAAGAATCACTTCCTTCAGCCTTCAAACTTTAAGAAGCTACAGCCCCTAAAAACAAAAGAAAGAAAATAAAAGGGGGCGAAATGGTAGAGAAGTATAAACCAAATTTTGGTCAGTGTAAGTTAAGGCTTTTTTTTTTTTTTTTTTTTTTTTTTTTTGTTAACCCGTACTTTTTGCTTCTTAGATTAAGTGAAAAGAAATGAACCAAAACAAAATCCTGAAGGTGGAGAATAAAGTGAAAAGGTGTTTGATTTTTCCTGGATGCTTTGGTATACATTAAAATGAAGATAATTTATGGTTTTAAAGAATGGAATAGGAGAGGGAAAATAAAAAAAGAAAGAATTGGGCTAGTGTGGGAATCAGTTTTAAGAGTGGAATGCTTCATGTCTGGACTTCCACTGGCTAGCTGTTATACATGGGTTCTGAGATAGGAGCTGCCTCTTCATGCGTCTTTCCGAGTCTGGTGCGTTTGATTATTATTATCAATTTTTTCAAATCATGTAAAATGAAGTGACGCTGAGACTCATTACTGGTTTGTAGGTATAAATCAGGATTGCCTACACAGGAAGCTGGAGTTAAGCTGCTTATAAAATTATTATTGTGAAAACACTTTTAACCATGACCTCAATGTTACTTTTTTGTTTTTTTTTCCTTCAAGAGGTGAAGGCACGAATCCTCTTGGCACTTCTTGAATATACAGGTAATTTTGCTTGTTTGGGAGTGGGGGAAGTGGAGGATGGTTTGAGGTTTTGGGTTTTCTGCTTTTGGACAGAACACTGTGTTTAGAGAAAGGGGGAAGATCTCATGTGATTAAAAAAAAAAGCTATAACCTGATAATCAACATCTTTACCCCTGTGTTTACAGTGAGGATTCCTGGAGAACACAGCAATTCCAAAGACATTTCTACCAAACATTGCATATTCTTTCAGTTTTTTAATGCAAAAATACCTTCTCTGGTCATTTACTTTGGATCTTGGCAGATGAAGTAACTCCTACATCACTGAGTTTGTGCACAGTACTGCTGTCTTTCTTCTGTTGTGCTTTTTCCTATTTAATGTCTGTTTTCTTTTCTATCTCCATCTCTCTGTGTCCAGACTTGCCTTACTATTGTAACTCAAACCTTTCCTTTTATCTTTTTTTTTAGAGAATATATATTTTTTAAGTCCCTCCTTTTTCGAAGGGGTCTGATTATTCTGCGTATTATTCTGCCATCACCCCATAAAGCATACAGGTTCAAATACACAAAACTGGCATGCGTGTCTGCAAAGTAAATACCAGTAAATCAGTATTTAGAAAATAATACTTATGGCAGAAGATTCTCTACTGTTTATAGGTGCATAAGTGTTCAAGTAAGCAGTCACATTTGACTGTAAAAGACAGTCAGATTTCTTCCTAATATCATAAAATTTCTTAGTGGTTTCTCTGGTGTTCTAAAATAAGAAATGACCTAAGAAAATACCTCAGACTTTATTTTTTAAGAAGTTTTCCCTGTTTACATGGTTTCATAAGATTGTAAATTCTTTTGTAGTTTATTTTCTATAAAATCTTTTTGCAAGAAGAGCCCAAAGTGCTCTTGTATACAGTATCTGATGTTCAAGTAGTATTAAATGAGGTGCTGGTGGAGACACAAGAGGACTGCTTCAGAAGCAGGAAGAACAGAAAGGCACTGAAAGTCAGCTGCTGTTAGACAAACAGGGATAAAATTGAGCAAAGTGAGGAGAGAGAATGTGTGGTGGGCTCAAATCCCTGAGCACTGCTGTGACGTTGGAAAATTTTTGGCCATGGGGAAGCCAGTGGGATTTTTGAAGCTAGAGACGGGTGGAGGTTTTAAAGATGCAAATTCTGTCATTAGTGGATTCTGCACAACTTGAGAGATTGGAGCAAGAGAGGGGTTTATTTTAATAATCAAACCAGAAAGCAGTGAGTCATAGTGCAGAGGCAGTAATGGCTAGAGCATTTATGGCAAATATTCCTGAATTCCTGAGAGGCTGGCAGATGTAATCAAAATGATAATAAAAGAGTGGTCACTATTATAAATAGTTGAGGAAAAGATTGAAGAAGATCTCAGAAGGAAAACAGACAACAAAACAAACAACTATTTGAGGAATAGTTGGAGTCCAAGACAAGCATATTTTTAAAGTCAGAATTAGTTTTGTGAGTACAAAATTATTTCTGCTGACTTACCCAGTCATCTAAAGTCTTGCCAGCTCCGTAGAGAAGGTAGCAAAGGAGCCAAGCCTCTTAGAGGCAGAGGAATCACAAAGTGAGGGCAAAGATTTTAGGCTTTGGAAAGACCTCAGTATCACCTAATCTTCTCTTGCTCTGAGTCTACCTGTAGCATTTGTGATTGATGGTTGCCTAGCAGCTCATAATGATAAAAATACTTAAAGACCTTCGGAAAAGAGGGGAAGAAGGAAGAACTGAATATTTATCACCACAATTCTGTGCTTTATTGAGAACATGTTTTCCTTTCTAACTCTTTTGACCTTTAGCTAATCTAATGCCTGTGCCCTCCAGAATAAATTGGTAGGTTAGCTGGTCCGTATTTTAAATCGGTTGCTAATGATTCTATAGACTTCTACCTTGGGACCTGTCCTGGACTTTCCTGACACCATAAATCTCTGCTGCTTCCTGGATATATGATGCTGCTCTGTGCTTATTTTATAGATTTCACATTCATATATACGTTATATTTGAATTGATTGTGGTTCTGGTAGCAACACTCCTATATGCCCTGTTTCCACTTTACAGCAGTCAGTCTTCATCTGCCCCACTCAGCTGGTAGTGTGGAGTTGACCAGGTGATTCAGTTATATTAGGAGTTTCTGAATATCCTTGGTTGCCTCTGAAAAGTAAATGGTTTTGTGCCCAGCTGGTTTTCACATTGCAGCGAAGGGATCTGACTCACATCTGTCACATTGTAACATCCAAAGTACATAGAATTGATGGCATGTACATTAGCACCTACAAGATAAACATACGTTGTTTATGGAGAACTGTTTTAAATTCCAGACTTTTGAATATATTTCTAATAATTTTAGAATTATAAAATAATCCTTTAATGTGGAAAATGGCAGTTTTGGTTGTGGAGTGCTATTTACTGGGAATAACATTAGTCTGTAAACTTGTAATTTACTTTACGTTAAAAAGATTTGTTTTTTCAACAAACAAAAGAATTCCAGCCCAGTTCCTTTGCTGTTAATTAATCTTCTGCTCTATTTTTGCTTTTCCTTTTTTGCTTTTACCCATCACAGATAGTGAGATACAACTGAGGCGAGACATGGTCTTCTGCCAGAGCCTAGTAGCCACAGTCTGTGCTTTTTCAGAGCAACTAATGGTGGCCTTAAATCAGATGTTTGACAACAACAAAGAATATGAAATGGAGACGCTGGAGGCCAGCAGAAGGTGGTTGGAACAGATAGCAAGTGCAGGTCTTCTCCTTCATTTCCAGTCCCTGCTCTCGCCTAACCTGGTAAGAGCCCTCATGTGACATGCTTGGTCACAGCCTGCGCTCGTTCCCTGAACCAGGGGCATGGTTAAACAGTCTTAGTTATAAATGTGATTTTCTGTGTTCTTAGTGCTTAGCTTGTTGCTTAATTAGCTGCCATTTGGAAAAAAAAATACGATATAGATAATTACAGATATGGGAAATGTTTTGTTTGTGATATGAGAAGTATGTTTTCCACTGAAATATTATTGTGTTTGTTTTGAGTTAGCAGATAGTGAGTTTACCCTTGACTTCCCACTGCTATTGTAGTTGTTCCCTAGGAGGCAGTGTAGTATTAGGTGATAACCAGAATGTCCATTTGCAATAAGCAGCAGTGCAAGATAAATAAAATACCTGGTTTGGGTAATTTCATCGCACTGTCCCCCAAAACCCAACAGGTCTGTAGTAGTTGAAGGACTAGACATGCTTGTCCGTTTTGCCTCTGTCACGGGTCTAATTCCCGTAGCCTGTCAGCGAGATTGGAAATCTGCTATTTTTTTACAAGGATTGGCGAAGAGCCATGGCTTAAGAAACAGTTAAGAAAGGGACATGGCTTTGTAGCCCTCTAATCCCCAGTTATCCAAAGTGCTTCTTCAGCTATTTAAGCTGCTTCTCACACTAGACTGGTTCCTGCTAACCTGAAGAACTGTGAAGCAGTCTGTGTGGTCTGCTCTGTGGCAATCTTCTCAACCTCTGGAGTTACTCACTGAAAACAACTGATTTCATACATCCTACTATATAGAAGTCCATGGAGATAACGGATGATGTTCCTTAGTACCAAAGGTTTTCTTTTCTTGCTTTGTTATCTTGTCAGCAAATTGCTGACCTGATAAACTTTAGAATCAAAAGAGATCAATAAAAATAAAGGTATTTCCAAAATAAAGGTAAAATCATAAAGTTATTAGTCTGTGGTATTGATGGAGAGCATTTACTTGAGCTAGTGTGAGCAACTGACAGATAGCTGAGGTACCTACGTGGGCTTGCGTGGGACAGGGTATGTCAGGATGAGGTGTGCAGCTTAAAAACAGATCAAGTCACTACCTGAGAGAAACAGGGAGGTTCTTTATCTATGTGAGCAGTATGTGAAGAAAAAACAGCATGGGGAGCTTGGACTCATGTCATGAGTTTTGGATGCTTTTTAGCAGCGTACAGCACCAACATGTACTAATGCTCAGAGTTCAAGAGTAAATTCAAGTGGTGCTTGTCTTAGGTTTTTCCATGTGCTTAGTTGTCATGTTATCACAAAATAACTGTTGTCTTTACAGCACTGAATACTTCTGCATTTTTCTTTCAAGATTGTAGTTATTTTCTTTGTCATGAAAATGCTTGCTACTGAGCTATTTTCATGTAGTCGGATATCAGCAGTATGCATTATTGAACTGAAAATAAAATTAGATTTAATCTCTTCTGTCTAACTGCTCTTAACCAGGGGGAAAGTATTTAAAGGCAACTTTTTCAATACCTTCTTAGCACTATTTTGCTTACAAATGATCTTTGTTATTTTAAACAAGGGTATTTGAAGGAAATTACACTCATTATGGCCATAGTTCAGTAAAGAATGAGCAGTGTGTAAAGATTTCCCATGTCACTGGATGGTTTTCAGACTGTTCTGATAAAACTGCTCTGTCCATAGAGACTTCATAAATTGAACCAGGAGACAAAATATTTCTAGCAGATTTGCTTTCTCATAAATACAAGGAGGAATGCTATTTCAGTATATCGATCAGGGACAATCGTGTTGTTTTTTTTCTTTCTATAATTCAGTAAGCTATAGTTTATTCTCATTTTATAAGCAGCTAGTTTGTTAGTCTTTGCCTTCCTACTTTTCCAGTTCTTAGAGGAGGAAAAATGCACGCCTCAGATTTCCATTTGGTGCCTGCAGACTTAAGGTGCAAGGGATCAGTTGTGTAAAGAATAGTATTACTTCAAGTGATTATTGACTTCTGCTATAATTGCTCTGAATATTTGACTCAAGATACCTGCGCTCGTAGATTAGTATTTTCCTTTACAACAGTTCAGTGAAGTGTCCTGAGAATTTAGTTCTTTACTTCCTGAAGCTTTTTTTGTTAAATTAGTCTGGATCATTAGTGGAAATCAGAATATTGGCATATTTATGTACTTGGTTTGCATCTAAAGTTTTGTAGGTGAAGGTGCAAATCACCCTAAGGTGTAGTCATTCTGAGCTACTGGTTCAATTATTGGTGCTTAGAGTGGACACAATGAACTCTCATCTGTTGTTTATAAATGAAATGCTAAAGGTATGGCTTTTTTTTTTTTTAAAAAAAAAAAAAGAAAATTGCTAAAAGGAAGAATCTTGTTTTTGAATTTCCCCTCTGTTAATTTAAAAGCTACACCTGGTGACAAGACAAGGTGTTGAAGTCTGGTGTCTTGCATAAAGAATAATTAAAGAATTGTTTGATTAAAGCCATAAGAAGTAATGGTAAATGTATGTTACCTATTAATTTACTATGTGAAATGATAACTTTCATTTGAATGATCTTGGACTAGTAATATATGAATAGAATACCAATAGAAACAAAGATAATTACGTTTTCTAGGAGTGAATTAGTGAAATATTGTGCAACATTCTGTAGTTACTTTTATGTCCTGCTCTCATATTGTTTTGGGTAGGGAAAACATCTGTCTGAAATGACCATTTCGCTTTTGCCTTTTTTAGGCTGATGAGCAAGCCATGCTAGAAGATACACTGGTTGCACTGTTTGACTTGGAAAAAGTTACTTTTTACTTCAGACAGTCAGAGCCAGAACCATTAGTTGCAAGTGAGTAATTATAATTAATATCTGGACTTTACTGTTCAGCAACATTTTCTGTAATTGTAACATTTTACTCTCTTAGAACATTACCTCTCCACAGGGAATATTATATGATTTGGGATTATGGAGAATTAGTAAATCTGTAGCGCTCCTAATACTCCTAGATGTCCTGAAATGCAAGTAACATCTGTGACAACGCAGAATCTTTATCGGACAATGTCAGTAACCTTGGGGGTCAAAACTGTTTGCTTAACTGAATTTTCCACTGGGAGTATGTGACTGCACCAGGAAAGTCCCTGGAAGAGCTAGTTGTTATTGAAGAGTTATGTGTAAAATAAGCTTGAAGGTCTAAGAGAGAAATGCCATTGAGAACGGAGAAGCGTAAAAACCGTTTCGTTTTACCATCTGAAAGACAAAGTAGATCTTGGAAGAGTTCCTTGAAAGGAGATGGCAAACAGTATTAGGATAGCTTTGAATTATGCAAGAAACTTCCTCTGCTGGAAGACGTGCTGGTGCAGACAATCAGGGTCATAAACCCTGCCTCACAATGTTTTGAACTCACAGGAAGGGACAGTATTTGTGGTCTTCTGTTCATACCCTTCACTCGTTTTCTGCCACTCCTTTATTAATATGTTTTCAGCCAGTAGAGCTTTTCCTGCAGTGAACTTTGGTTAGTGAGCAAAAAGCCCTCATTTTTTCCTGAGTCTTGTAACTCCCCTGGGAAGGGAGGAAAGCATGTCTGCTTCACATCAAGCTTTTCCAAAACAATTCCCTTGCTGCATTGAGACCACACATGAGAGAACTTCTGCAGTAACTAAAACCAGAATACGCAGAGCTCCTCCAGAAAGCTGCCTGTGCTCTTAAAGAATTCAGTAGCGCAGAGCTGGTAGTCAGGTAGGAATTAGCCCATATAGGACCATATATATTTCTGTATAATTCAAGTAAGGACCCTGTTCAGACTGTTTGTTTTCAAAAGAAACTCTGCCAAGCCAGGTAACAAAATGGAACCAGAGTTACAGGGCCTCCTGATGGGGAGTTAACCCTATGCCTGTGTTATGAACTCTTCTTATTGCTGTATCTTCCAACGGAGGTGTCTGTGCTAAAACAGAGAAAAATGAGAAGACTGTGTGTTCTAGAATGGTAATAAATCCTGTATTTCCTTTTGGTTTGTTTCCTTGTTTGGTTTATTCATTCTGACTGTGGTTACATAAGACAAGCAACTGGTAAATTAGTTTTTTTCCATCTATGGTTCTGCAAAATCAATAAAAGAAAATAAATTCTTATTAGCAAAAATTGTGAAAAAATGTATTGTTTTGTTTTGGGTTTTTTTTAAAATCTTTTCCATTTAGGTATAAAATAATTTATGCACACATTGTAAAAACTTCATAACAATGTTATTGATGCAAATCACTAAATTTTATTGTTACTGCTTTCAGCTTGGAGACCTATGTATGGCAGCTTAAACAGGAAATATATACAAAGCTTAAATTGAATTAAACTGACTTCCTCTGAGAGATTTAACTAAATGGAAAAATTTCACCAGCTTTTGCTAATGCTCGTTACATGTTAGTCATCTGGCATAATACACAAAATGTATGTTGGGGAATCACTGTAACTGCAGAATGATTCCTTTAGTTGCCTTGAGCTCTACCCTAATGGATGTACTATGACATTTAGCTTGTCACAGTGTAGTGAAATATGCTCTTCATTGGTTTTCTTAGTTGAGTCCTGATATTTAATAATAACTTAATGAATATGCTGGTAGCTACTCTGTATTTACTTGTGTTTTGTCCCACACAAGTCTGGGGAAAATCTGACTCTATATAATCAAACTATCACGCACCAGAGAAATGTGAAATATGGTTAAAGGTATCCTTGCAGTGATTTCGAACTATGTGCATAGTTCAGAATTGCAGGGAATACAAGTAGGATGTTGGGATGTTGCCAACAGTATTTTCTTAGTATTTTTGCTGTCATTGATGTGCTGGCAAAGATGACAGTCACTGCTTTTCTGTTTATCTTCTTCATGATAACGGGTAGGCCAGAAGTGACCGCAGCAACACTGAGTATAGCGTAAAATACTGCGCGTATTAGTTTTGCTTCTGCAGTGATTTTTATCTAACAGTTTCTGGAAAAGGACATGTCATTGCTTTTAATGAAATAATAACACTGACTCTATTCTTAGATGTACCGATCACATACCAAGCAGAAGGAAGCCGTCAGACCCTGAAGGTTTACTTCTACCTTGATAGTTACCATTTTGAACAGCTTCCTCAAAGGTTGAAGAATGGAGGGGGATTTAAAATCCACCCAGTACTTTTTTCACAAGGTAATTTGAGTTTTAATCCCCCTAATTCTTTCACATAATATTTAACTCTCTTTAAAATTCTACTTAATCACTCTGATTTAAATTCTTTGTAACTATAAGGGCACAATGCTTATATTTAAAAATGCTGTTTAATGTGGGCATTTATTGAGAAGGTTGAATTAAAATGTGAATTTGCTGAGATTTGGGATTTAAAAAATAGAGGTATGGGTATACATTTCTAAGTTTATGCCTGTTACATGATTCCAACACCAAAGTATGAATCTTCTTTCATCAATATTGTTTTTTTCTTTGTAGACATTAGTGAACAATATTTAGACCACATAACTTGCTTTTAAAACTGTTTTGCATTCCAAATGCTGTTGTAAACTTTCCTGTTACTTCCAGTTTAAGGACTAAATTGTTGTCCTGTGAGAATTCTGTCTCTTCAAAATGTTATGAAGACTTAAATAACATTTTCAGGTTTTTGTAGTTATGACACTGCAAATGTTACTGAAGTGATAAATTGTGGCGTGGATGCTCAGAGAGTTCGTAAATTGCAGGCAGCCTGCATTAGCTGCAGTGTCATTACAGTCATCAGGAGCATGGAGTTTGATTCACTGAAATTGTGAATGCGAAGTGCTGATTGCCTTGAGCTGCCTTTGATTTTGGAAGAAGCTTTGAAAGTACTTCATACCTTGCTTCCAGGGTATGTGTGGAACAGGCAGAAGTCAGCATACAAATTAAGGTTTCGAGGAAGGTTTGGTCTCTGAAAGACAAGGAGAATGTAAAAGGATATAGCAAACAGTAAGATACACAAAGAAATAGCCAAACTTACTGTAAACTTAAGGCATACAATTTGTTAAAAATAAGATCCATGAAGTCTGGGTGTTTTTTTTTGTTTGGTTTTTTTACCAAACTAATAAAAAGACAGACTTCAGTGAATTTCTTTTGAGCAGATTGACTTCAGTCATAGGGGGAAATGAGAATACTGAGCAGGAGACATGTTTCAGTAAAGCAGACAAAAAGGCTCATGAAAGAGAACAGAAAATACGTTGGTATTATTTATTTTTTTTTTAGATTTGGGAGGGGATGCCACGTGCTACAGAACTGATTTTGCAGATTTTTTTTCCTTTTCTGTTTCCAGAAGCCCCAACCATTTGAGTCTTAGGATAAGCATCTTTGTAGTTAGCTAAAGGAAAAGAGCAAAGATTTATTCAAGTGTTACATCTGCTTAATAATTTTCAGTGATACAGAATATTTTTTCTCTTCCTCATATCAAATGTCTTTGATTTGCAAGGATCGCCCTCCAAAATAGTCCATTATACTCCAAGAATAAGAAATCCTGGATAAGAAGTTAAATCCTAGTGTTTAATCAGGATTCTATTTTTTACTTCTTTTCTGTGAGGTTTGGCTGAGCTGCCATCAAACTAACTCAGTAGATCCCCATCTTTCACTGAAATTATTAGCAACAAATGTAGAAATCTTCTGTAAGTTCCTCTGTGAATTCTTGCATCCTAGTCTTAACAGAGCTAAGCTGCTTCCTGCCTAAAAAACAATGTTTAGTGATCTTTTCAAATGGAGCATTTTGAAAATCATGGTTTTGGAATACGTTATCCAAGAGACACGTCGGTGAATATCAGTCTGTTTCTCTCTGTATTACTCTGTTTTGTGTTGCATAGCTCCATGCCTAAAATTACAACTCTATATGCTTGCAAGATGGACAGTGCAGACATTTTAAAAAGTTTTAAGATGTTTACCCAGGCTACATTATGTATCCGTCTACTTGTAAAAACCGTTTGGTACAACTGTATGCTTCAGTGTGTGCACTCAAAAGGGTCCTGATTTGTAGAACTGGGATCTGAGAATGTTGATATATTGCTCTTGGTGCTCAGGTTTTTCAATTTCCTACATTAGCATTGAGATCTCAGCAATAAATAAGCTTAATTAAAAGACACCACTTAAAAATATGTCGTGGTTTAAGCCGAGCCAGTAACGTGGAACCACACAGCCACTCACTCACTCCCCCCACCTTCTTCCTCCCTTTCTCAAAAACTTCTTAAATTGCTACTTTGTCTCTTAATAATGTTGGGGTTTTATTTTTTTTTTTATTTTTCATGGTATACTAGAATAATGCAGACTGGAACGGACCTCAAGAGGTCTCTAATCCAAGCTCAAGTCCTTCAGGCTGTCCTCACAGAGCATGTGCTCCACCTTGGTGACCTCTGCTCAGCTCCTTCCAGCTCATCACCTTTTGTGTACTGTGGAGCCCCAAACTAGACAGTATTTAAGGTGCTATCTAATGAGTTTTAAGTAAAGTGAGGACAAGCACTTCTTTCAGTTACCTGGCCATGCTTACATTAATACAGTTTAGGATGCTCTTGGCCTTCTTGGTTGCCAAAGAACACTGCAGGCTGATGTTCAGTTTGCTGTCTAACTATCCTTTGAGCCTACCCATCCTTACAGGTGTTTTTTTTCCCATTCAGTTGGCTATGCATTCAGACCATAATATCCTAATTCAAATTCAAGAATACCACAAAAGACATGTTTGTCTAATACACTAGGTAGAAAAATGTTAAACCCTTCAAAAGAGGAGAGACAAAGCTCTCACTGTGGACTTTTCTGCCAACACCCGTGAGCATGACTCCTGCAGTGCCTGCGTAGGCAGAACCATGTGCTCCAGCCAGTCCTGACAGATGACTGACTTTCGTGGTTGGGTAATCTAATTGGATAAAACCAACTTTATGCCAGTAAAATAAGCAGTATGGTTTATCAACTTTGTTTGCACTAATATGCTATTATAAATGGAATTCAGTGGCTGTTTTTGCATGGGCTTTCTGGTGTGGCTCGGCACCAAGGAAGTTAAGAAGCAAGTCTGACTGTTGAAATTAAATATTTTTTGCACAAAAGTAGAATTACAAACTCCAGAAATACATAAGGGGAGTGCAACTCAATTTGCATGTTCTTTCACAATGAATGAATTATTTATTAACTGGTCATATTAAGCAGTAAAATCAGAATTAATATTCTTTGTGCAGCTGAAGCTGTAAGACAGCAGCATGTTTCCATCCGAGCTCTGCTTACTGCTTGCATTTTCTGATAGGGTGATGAGTTCTTGGAATGTGTATAGATTATTAAAGTAGCAATATTCCTAATAGTAAAATCTTTAGTGCCTCTCCACCAAAAACAATTTCACCAAGAGCCTGCATTTTATGTTATATAAGGTTAACCAATTAGGTCATCTTAGGATGTTGATTTTTCCAGTCCAAAGTTTCTTGAGAACATTTTGAATGCCTGATTTCACTTGGTTGAAGAAAAGGTTAAACTTCCCCAAGCATCTAAAGTAAAGGGGCTGGGGGAATGTTTTCACTTTTTTTTTTTTGAGAACTATTGCTGGGAAGAGCATCCCAAAATGGAATTTCTTCCATAGTGCATTCATTTCTTCCTCCTTTTAATTTCTGTGCAATGATTATATGAAAAGGACATAAAATCCTTCCTTTAGTGGAAGTCTTCATTTAGTTCCTGAGTTCGTGTAGTAATATTCATCCTTGCTTTGGTGAATACAACTAAGGTGGACATAGTTTAGTATTCGACTTTAGAAACTTACCTGATTCCGGAAAAAGGAGCTTATAGGGCATTTTCAGAGATCCAGAGAAGTTTGATTTGACAGAGAAGGCATTCACATTATCAGTGGAATAGCTAGAGGTTCAGGTGCTCCACATCTCCCCAGATCAGGCTACGTAAGAAGTTGTTACATCTCCCTCTGTGAAAGAAGCTGGTATATTAATCTTTTATTTGCTTTACCCCAGCTCATTCTACTGTTTTCTCACAGGATATATTAGAACTAGAATTCACATTTACATTCACAGGGCAGGAGTACTTTCATTAGAGCAGCAGAACCCAAACTAGTGCTCTCCTTTATGTTTTCCACAGGTCAAGAAATACAGATTTTCTTGCAAGTGAAATCTTAAAGAGAGCGCTGTATGAATTTGATGACATACATAACTCCACAGTGGGGTCACAGCCTCAAGGTTAAAAAGTAATTCACTAGTGTGTGAACAAAGCTACACAGAAGGTGAATGCTAGATACTTAATACTACTTTTTCTCTTTTCCCAGCACTGGAGAGCATGGAAGGATATTATTACAGAGACAGTGTCTCAGTAGAAGAATTTCAAGCTCAGATTAATGCAGCCTCACTAGAAAAAGTCAAGCAGTATAACCAGAAACTACGGTGGGTAATAAACCAACATTCCTGAGATTAGTTTACCATGATCTGCTTTTCAGCTCAGTTTCTATGACGCATCTTTAAACTGAAATGTGTTGTATGATGGTTGTTTTTTGATGCATGATTGAATAAGATCCAGAATTCATGGTTTTGACTGTTTTGTTTTCTCTACTGTTAAGTTACTTTTCAAGAATTGTTTTACCATGAAAGTTATAGCTGTAGTTCCTTCCAGGTTGTTGTACTAATGTGTATAGAAGTGGAAATGTCTACTTGATCACAAATAGAGTATTAGAATTGCTAAACATTATGATCTAGTTTTGAATACCATACTTACCTAATATCTACAGAATGGAATTTAAAAAGTAGTCTTGTTTTTCTCAAAGCTGACCATCTTCCTCCCCACTCCCCACCAGACTAATGGGAACATAAACATATTTGGATATTTGCGTCAGCTTTGGGTATGGGTTACAGAGTGCATACTTGCCAGTATATGTAAAGATTATGCAGCTCTGTGTTTCAGTAAAGATTTCAAGAGGAAGTTGCACATAAAGACAGAATTTCTGGTATACAAAGTAATCTACTACTTATGAAGTGAAATAATGAAGGGGTGTACATAGACCACTCTTGCATCTCACTGTATCTGTGAAAAACATTTGAGTACACTTATTTGCATGTGAGTTGAAGAAAAAGAGTGCAAAAGACTGCAGTAAAATAATATTTTAAAATCTTGAATCAGATGGAAACACTATCATTTAACTAGAATAGTTAGGTCGCTTTCGCTTTCAAAAGCAGCAGAGAACAGGAGTTAAAAAAGAAAAAGAGGTTAAGGACATCAGAGGAGGGGAAAGAGAATGACAGTCTCTTTTTCCAGTTCCTTCACCTGTTGGCCCACTCCCATTTTTGGAAGGTTTTCTTCATGGATCTTATGAAAGTATTTCTCTAATATATTATCAAAGCAGTGGATTCCCTGGATTCTGCTTTAATCTAAGCAGTACTATAGCAAAAGTGATTCTAAACCTGTTTGTATTCAGTCAGTATTATGTATTTCATGTTTTGTGACATCTGTGTCAGTGCACTTTTATGTTAATGACAAATGTAGTATTTATTTAGTCTATTTTCTATCTTCTTATATTAGTACTTCCTAGTTGGGGAAAGAAAGTTCATCCTGAGTATTTATTTTACAAGGCTTGTGTTATAAATCAGTTTTACAGAAAGCTTTGGTCATGTCAGTGTTTGGCATAGATGAAGTCAGCTTGTGTTGGAAAGAAATTTCTATCAGTTGGACAAAGAAAATCTTCCGTGCTGGTTTTTCTATGAATAGGCCCAGTTTAGTCACCATGAAAATCCTTAAAAGAAATTCTTCCTGACTTTATGCTCTAGTGTTCCCTGACCTTGCTTACCTCATGTGTTAGGACCTTCATTCATGCTGTGGCTCTAATGAGAACATTCTTCATACGGTGTTGTGACTCACAGCTCTGATCAGTTGGTAACCTCGAAGGCCTAGTTTTGCAAGAAGCTACTATGAAAAAGTTAGCAGTCCACAAAAATTACCATGGATAACCCTGTCCAGTCACAAGAACAGGAAAACTTTGGAATTTTTTTCCAGCCATCTAATGTCTGATGAGAACATTCAGTAATTGATTCTCTTAATTTTTTTTGTTTGCTTTCTGGTGAACTATACCCATTTCTTAAATGAGGCACAAACAGCTTCAGAAATTCACTGACATACTGTGAAGAGAAAAAACAGAAAAGCAGATGCTTTGTTCTTGTTCTGCCGTTTACTAGCCTGTGTAGGTGTTTGGCCAGGAGAATCCAATAAAGTAACTACAGCAGCAAAAGATATTAACATATGGATAATTGCTCTAAAGAAGAGCAAAAAAGGAAATTGAGTATTCCCTGGAAACATACTCAAGTGCAATAATACTATCTTAAAAGTCTTCAGCTGGAAGAAATCCTCCTCAGAACCACTTAATCAATAATAAAGTCATTCAAGACACAAACCATAAACCATTCTTTCTCCATAGAAAAGGAATGCATTGCTTGCTTCTGAAATGGCAACCTAATGACCATCTTACAATCCTTCCATTGCTACAGCAGCGGAAAGCAAATGGGAGCAGTAGCAAAGGAAAAAGTAGTGGGAAAAGAGGATGGGGACTAGTGAGAATGAAATGATTGGCTGGCAGTGACACTGCAGCCAAGCCATCTGTTGATAAGAACTCTTGATACAAGTTCATCTTCTCTTATTCCTGATGCATTTAGATAATAATGCTCTAATAAATGTGAAACAGATGAGACCACTTTGTACATGGTCCCACTTACTTATTTTGGCTTAAATTGGGATGTACCCAAGCAAAATAGTAAAATTAAAAATTAATAGTATCTTTACTCAGCTACCTCTTAATTTCTTGTGGAAAAGTCCTGTTAAAGTTTGAGTACATAGATAATTTTTGAGGTATGTGGTGTTTTGGGTGACAGATTGGATAACGATGTGTGCCTTAAAAGAATACATTTACAAATAATTTATTTGAATGAATCAAAAGATATATTAGTAAGTTTTTAGTGAATTTGAGGAAGGATAACTTTTATCCATTGTATAAAGTCAAGAAGCCAAATTCTTGCTTCTATTGCAGAATTCATTCATAACTCTGGAACTGTGACCAGATTTTCCATAGTATCAGAAATTATACAATAAATCCACGTGTAAAATTGTCCTCCTTGACACTGATTTGAGCATCATAAGAGCTTCTGTCTTTCATGGTTCTTGCTTTGGGGCTTTTGTAATACTACCTCAACTATGAAATAGTAATGATAAGATCACCATTTTTATGAGAATGCATTCAAGAGAGTTGAAAATCAGTTATAGAATTGCATGCTTATGTGGAATGGAAAGAATGTCCCTTTGTCTTCTGTAATAAACTTAACCCTAACTATTTTAATCTATTTCATAATATAAGGGAACTTTTATTCTAAGGCCAGCCGAAGTTGAGGTTTTGCTACAATTCCTGAAGCAACGTCCTCTCCCCCAGCAACACATAGCAAGTCCTTTATCAGAATGAAGATGTTATTTAAAAAAAAAAAAAATAAAAACAAACCCCAAAACTAAACAAAAATAAGACAAAACAAACCCCAATACGTAGCTTATGAAAGTTCTGAAACTGCTGGGAAATCTTCAGCATCCAGCCCACAGTTAATCGTGTTGGATTTCTTTCTCACAGTCAGCCAGGTTTCACTTACTTTTATAATTCACCAATTCTGTTTCTCTGATACTGATAAGAAAGTTATGCTCAAATTCTGTTACAAGTTGACCTGGTGCCAGTAGTTGCCAGCAATGTGAATTTAAGCTCATCAAATTGTTTGCTGATGAGAAACATGCAGTACAACCAAGTGAAAGTAATTAGGTCAGCAAAGATTTTGAAGATCTTTATTACTATGTGTTTGATAGCTCAGCAGCTATCTTCTAATTTAGAAGAGAATCAGAAGGAACCTGTGTATCTGACCTGCACAGAGGCTGATGTTAATTGGGCCCATTTTGTATTTTCCTGCTTCCTCACACTTTTTCCCATCTTCCTCCTTTGGTACTCTTTGCCATTCAAGTAGTCTTTTTCCATGCTGAATTAGTCCTTTTGCTTTTACGGATACCAGGGACCATTTTGCTTCAACAGTGCAGGGCACAATGGTTTTTAGTTCTGTAACTACTACAAATGCTGATAGGAATAAAAAAGACTCACAAATGCACTGTATTTACTTGAACTGCTTGGTTGGTTTAAGTATTCTCTTGCAAATCTTGAGTCACTTATGTAATTGTAAAAACATGAGAATGAACTTGAATTGTAATTTTTGAAGCATTACTTCTTTAAGAATGACTTAGTTAAAATACATTCTGTCCTTTGGGTATGATTTTTATACTTGGTAAAGGTTTCTTTCCTGCAGAGTGAGATTCAGTATGGAAGTTATTATTGCATTGCATAGAAATAAATCTTACCGACATGACTGCAACCAAAGGTTCGGTTCCAGTGCAGCCACCTGGAAGCTGGGACAGACCCTGACAGGCAGGTTAGCTGAATGGCCATAACTGAGCCAGTCGTTGGAGTGAACAATGGCTTTAAGATAAAACATTTAGTTGGATATGAGAACAGTTTTTATCTTCAGAGAAAACAGGTTTTGGATTAGCTTCCTGCAAAAAGTAAGCCGTTTTTTAAAATGCATCTTGATGAGAGTGGGAATGATGACTTCTGTAATGTTTGCCCAAGTTATCATAGGTTTGGACTTTCAGCCTACAGTAGTAAGGAAGGTTACTCTTCTAGTCTTCCTTTCTCTGTGTGTATTTGACATCTTATTACATTAGTCTTTTTTTTTAACTTTTGTTTGTGAATTCTCTTTCTGGGAAAATAGTGAGTATCTCTTATGACATTCTATTAAAATGCAATTTTCTACAGGTACTCTTGGTTAGCTTCTTAATAAGAAAAGTTCAGGCACATCTGCTCTTTAAGAGTTTTTTTCTGGACATGTCTGTGCACACAAAGGATGTATCTCAAAGGCAGAGAGGTCATTCAGTGGGGTGCTGGGATGTGGCTGTACCAAGTACGCTTCAGGCTTCTGTGCTCTGCAGTATGCTTTGCTGCACATCAGTATACCTGTCTGGATTCCAAAACTGTCTGTGCAGATAATTTTTAGCTGAAGAGAAATCAGTGAAATCACTGGCTTTTAAATTCATAAGCATTTTTAATGCATCTTCAGCACCTGTGCTTGCATTTAGACATCCAAACACCTTTAAAATTTGGTTCCTGATGTTGTGGTGGCTTGGTTTGGGAAAATTCAGAGTCAAATAAGCACAGTAATAGATGAAGCTTAGGTTAGGAGAGCCCTACTTTCCCATACATTTTCTTTTAACCCTAGCATGGTGCTTTCTTGTGAAACCCCTACTATATGATGACCCAGTTCTTCACTCCAAAGATAAGCTCACGCTGTGGGAAAGCCAGCTGAGGATTGCTATCCATCCCCGCCACTGGTGTGGGTGCTAATTACCACTGTGTAGTAATTAACTTGCCTGTGCATCAATAGACAAAGAATGTCTGGAAAAATGTTCCTTCCTTCCTGCCTCTCGTTCTGTGTGATTTGGAACTATTCTTTGAAGTCAGCTGTGTCCAGGGTTATTGGCAGCTACTTTTGTAGCCTGTTGTACAGCCCTAATAGACGAAAAACTAAAGCAAGGAGTAAAGGGAAAAGGCCATTTTTTGTGGTTGTGGTTTTGTGGTTTTTTGGTGGTTTTTTTAATTTATTTTTTTATTTTTCCTATGTTGCTGCTTTCTTGGATATCATTTTAGGAGGTAAATGCAAGCCTGTTACCCTAAGGAAGCAATTATAATCAGTGAATCTAATGACAAATGATTTAGCTAACTACCCTCATTACATTGAACATCTGATTACACTGAATGTAATATTTGTCATTTTAAAGTGTTTCATTTACTGTGTAACTTCAAATAGTTTCTCTGTCTGAAGCCTCCTGTATTTTTGACATAAGTAGCCCTCCACAGGATGATAGCAAATTCAATTTAATTCTTTATTCAAGGATGTTATAATCCATGAGGTTTTCATGTTACTGGGTTTTCTTATTTCTTTTAATTTTTAAAAAGACAAGAAAAGGAAACTATTTCTGCCCCCAGAATTTATGTAAGCATGGAACAAAATCTGTCTGAGGAATATAACATCTTTTTTATTTATACACATATATATACACGCACAGCAGCCTCTCAAGCTGCAGGCTTCTTGGCAGGCTGATGTTTTCTGTATCCTGTATAATTTAGTCAAGGCAGAAAATAGATGTGATGGCACTTATGGCTTCAGGCTGAACTAAAATTCTCTAATAGTTGCTTTGGTATAAATGAGATACAATGACATAAAGGATATATGCACTTAGAGGTAGTTAATTGCTATGAAGGGAAGAACTTGTCTGTCTCTAGAACAAAACGATGGGTCCTCAAGGCAATACCTGCATTATCACAAAGACCAGATCATATATAAATTCCTGTAATAAATGCATTAAAATCCGCCTTAAAACTGGCAGATTCCTTCCCTCACTGTTTCCACTGGAGAGCTTTTCCAAACCAAATTGCTCATGTGGTTAAGAAGCTTATGCTGTTTGTCCTTGTGCCGTTGTTGTCCTGTGATTTTAGTCTTGCTCTCCTTTCCCTCATGTCTACCCACCTCAGTGAGTGACAATGAGCAAGATTAACTGTATTTGTCATCAAATTCAGAGAAGAGTTTAACCTGAGAAGCGCTGCAGGTTCCGAGAGTGAGCCTGTGAAAATAGTTTCTTTTCAATGTAGTGGGATAGTTATAAAGCAGGTGAAAACCTGTTTTCCTATTTTCAATACTAGGTATTTGATATATTGCTTTGTGTTTAAAAAAGTAACAGTACAACTGGACTGCAGCGCTTCATGCACAAATTTATCATGTAGTTTATATGACTATAAAACCTGTAAATCTAATGCCTTTTAGTTTTTTATGATGTGGTTCCAAATGAATGAGGTCTTTGTGGCTGAACACTCTCTAAATGCAAAATCTTTGTGAAGGAGAGATTGAAAATTAAGTATTCACTCTGAAGGACATAACAAGGTAATAATAGCTAAATTTGTCTCCTGATGACCATAATGAGAAGCATTTTAGGTAGAACAGAAATTAAGATTCATTTCATCTAAGTGAAGGAAGAAGAGAGAGCAAATAGAGAAATCCTGGAGAAGTAAATTAGATTTGTGTAGCTGGTCTAACAGATACTGCTAGCTGGCTTGAATTTAGGTTTGATTTTTTTTTTTCTTTTCCAGTACTGTGCTTTTTCTGTGAGTGTAACTTCATTGTTTCTTTAGACTTTTCACAAAGTATGATCAGTATTTATTATAGGTAGTGTTCTGAAATTGAAAATTATGTGTCTTGGTAGACTGTACATACTGAGTCTTTGCTCACTGAGCTAGATACGTGGTTCATTCTGCTCTCTTTATCCTCTGCAAATGCAGCGAAAGTATATCTGCAGTGATCAGAGGTGGAGCCTTTTCTTTCACTCCTCATCGCTGATAGGAATCCAGCCCAAGACAACAACTTGTACAGCTCTTGTAGCTGTAATAGAAACCCTGACCACCCAGTGACTATTTGGCATATTGTCTTTTTTAACAGTATATTCCATGTCTGGAATATGAGGAGCCAAAAAGGAAACCGTTTACTGTCTGAAAGGCAAATGTGGACGCAATTAGTTAGTACTGATGGATTCAGTGTGGATTTGGCGTTTTGGATAATGACGGGTGAAGCAGGAAGGCAGCTCTAACTGGTCTGTGGCCCAAAAGCTTCCCTTTCACATCACAAATAGTTTGGTTTCAAGTGATCTTCAAGTAGATAGAGATTCCTAGAAGTGGTTAAAATGTAGTATGTGAAAGGCAGATAGTGTTACATAGAGCAAAAAGGTTTTTTCCTTTTTTCTTTTTTTTTTTTTCATCCATGTGTTTCTGTCTTCACATTTCTATGATCCCCTGCTTGTGTGTTTATAAAGGTTTGAGATAGCAGGGCTCTTTGTTTGCAAGCATCCTCTTTAGTTTGCAGCTCAGATATTTATACTCATCCGAACACAAATTTTCTCAAAATGTCTTCTTTACAGTCTGGAGAGAGTTTAAATTGGTGGGAGACCAATAGTGTAGCCAGGTGCTGCAGGTGCAGGTTTGCACTCTGAAGCACCATCCCCTCTGTTTCTTGGGAATTTGGTTTTCCACGGTTGAAAGTCTGTGTCCCGCTTGTCCTCCCAGTCTACTCCCCTAAAGCAAACAGTTGCTAAGAAAGCTCTTAAATTTCATTTCTTCAAATTTTCTTGACACCACTCCCCACATGTAGGTATTTCTGTGCATAACTAAATCTGATTATACTCTTCTTTTCTCTGTGTATTTTGCTTGTCTCACTTTATAGTCACATCCTCCTCTCCATAGATTGCATTGTTTCCCACAGTTCTGTTTGCTTACACTTACAGGAGAGAGTGGCCAAAGCTGGTTTGTCACTTTGTACCTGGAGTAAGCCAGGAATCATAGAATCATTTAGGTTGGAAAGACCCTTAAGACCTTTGAATCCAGCTGTTAACCTAACATTGCCACTAAACCATGTCCCTAGGCACTGCATCTACATGTCTCCTAAATACCTCCAGGGATGGTGACACAACCAGTTCCCTGGGCAGTGTGTACTAATACTTGACAACCCTTTTGGTGAAGAAATTTTTCCTAATATCCCATCTAAATCTCCCGTGGCACAACTTGAGGCCATTTGCTCTTGTCCTGTCACTTGTTACTTGGCAGAAGTGGCCAACACCCTCCTTGCTACAACCTCCTTTCAGGTAGTTGTAGAAAGCAAGAAGGTCTCTTGAGCTTCCTTTTCTCCAGCCTAAACAACCCCAGTTCCCTCAGCTGCTCCTCAGTTCTTCATGTGCTCTAGACACTTCACAAGCTTTGATGCCCTTCTTTGGACCCGCTCCAGCACCTCAATGTCTTTCATGTAGTGAGGGGCCCAGAACTGAACATAGTATTCAAAGTGCAGCCTCACCAGTGCTGAGTACAAAGGAAGGGTTTACTGAGTTACTTACATATGAAATATGAAATATGAATTACCCATGGTAAGCTCAGAGCCCCATGGTGTTAAAATTTTCTGCTCTGCACTTTGGTTTGCACAACAGTTGAGAAAGGTGAGAATATTATCAGGTATGCTCTTTGAGAATTTAAAATCATGGTACTGTCATGAAGGTTTTCTCTTGTTATGATTAAACCTTTCTCTACTAATGACACTGTACACAGGATTTTATCACTAACAGATGTTAGGACACATTATTTAAAATCACTAGGTCTTAGTGTGAGCTGAGAGGTTAATTGTACTTGGTAATTTATCGATTATTGAGACTTACCATTTAGTAGAAAAAACATGTAAAACACTTAGTTTTTTCTTTTTTTTGTAACAGCAGATGGTTTTCTGCATTGATAGTTTGTACTACAGAAACAATTGAATTTATATGTATTTTATAGATACCTAGTTTTATCCATTTTCTTATAAGTACATAAAAATGTATTTCCAAATATGTGTGTATACATATATATAATATGCACACTATATACATGCTCGCCTATATAGTTAACAACTGGATGGCACAACACGGAGTTGTTTTTAAAGAAATATCAACGTATATGTGCATATATATGCAAATACGTGAAGATATTGTTTATCTATGTCATAAGTACCTGCTTTGTAGTTGGAGCTGAAGAAAATAATTCAGGACACTAGCTCTAACACTTCCTGACTCTGCATCCCTGTACTGATGTATCATTTGCTGTGTTGTTGAGCAATCACAGAATAGTTTGGGTTGGAAGGGACCTTCAAGGCTCACCTAGTCCAACCCCCCTGCAGTGAGCAGGGACATCTTCAGCTAGATCAGGTTGCCCAGAACCACATCCAGTGTGGCCTTGAATGTCTCCAGGGATGGTGCATCCACCTCTCGGGGCAACCTGTGCCAGTGTTTTACCACCCTCATTGTGAAGAATTTTTTCCTCATGTCCAGCCTGAATGTCCCCTCTTTTAGTTTAAAACCATTGCCCCTCATCCTATCACAACATGATCTTGAACACTTTGTGATCAAGTGATTGCAAATCAAGTAGAATTCAAATATATTTCTATTCGCTGTTAAAGACAGTTTGAATTTATTTATATGCATGCCACAGTAATGAAGAAAATACAAAATACTAAATTATTCTCTGCTGTAACATCAAAGCAAAACCTTTCTAGATCAGAACCCTCAACTTGCTTTTATTTAATGCCATAATCCAATTACCTGCCCAGTTGCCTTCTCTCTTTCCAATCACTTATTTACTATTTTTGTATTTTGAAGATCAACATTTAGGATTACCCTATGGGCTTCCTGCAACAACAAACTAGAAACTTGGCTTTGTTTGAATTATTTGCATGTACAAAGTTACTCAGGAATTTGTGTCTCTACAGGTTTGGAGCCTCTTTTAGGTTAAATTTTCAATATTTCAAATTTTCAGGATTTTACATGTCTGCATCAGTTTTGGAGGGTACACTGTAAAATGTTTCATTAAGGAAACATCAATACTTCTGCATCTCCTTTATATTCAAGTTCTGAGAGAACATCTTGGGAACGCATTCATCTACGATACTTTTTTCTTGTTGAACCCTAAGATGTTTGTTACCTCAGTCCAGAGAAAATTTTCCCTGAGACTGATGTTATCTGTCATTGTTTAATAGGGGACATCTTACAAAAGTGGAGCACAGCAATAATCCCCTGCAGTTTTAATGCCTTTTAGACTTTTTACCTTTTTTTTTAAAGCAAGGCTACAGCTTAGAGAAATGGTAAGCCAAAACTAGCATCACATCTGCAGACAAAGAACTATGATTTCATTCTTGTTCATTTCAAATGGATTAGAAAATATTGTCCAAATTGGGCACCATGCCAAGATTGCCATTAACTTTTCCCATAAAATATGATTAAGGACCTTAACAAGCATTTAGTAATTAAATGAAGTGCTTTGGAAATTTATATGCTGTCCACAGTTTGTCATGTTCTGTAAAATACTGAAGACAGTTTTTATGAAAAGCAATAAAAATAAAGCACTTGAGAAACATCTGGGAGTGTTATCTGATTGGGGAGGGGGGGAGATTGTTTCATTTGTAACAGGATATTTTGATATTTAAAATTAATGTTGTATATAGTTGATTTTTGTTTGTTCTTTAGGTTAATGAATAATTGCCTGAATTAATGGAGTAATTCGTATAATTGTATAGCCCATTCTTGTGTCCATGTTGCTTCATTTTGTACCCTGAGTTGATTATTTTCCATGTACTCCATTAATGTGTGTACTGTTCTATATTTGGTTTCTGGTTTCATTTAATGCAGCTGAATTTGCTTAAATAACGGTCCAAAGAGAATGGGAGTGCTGAACAGACTCTCAGTGAAGCAGATTTTCCTGTGCCATGGCAGGAAAAAACAGTATAAGCTTTCAGTCTGATAATGTTCAGTGGATGGCAGGGTGATGCTTTGTTTTTTAGCTCTGCTAACAAAGAAGAAGGTTGGACTGCTGCTGCTGAGGTAGCTTTTATGTGCTGTGGCTATTCAAAGTGATTTATGAGTAATTTTCTCTGCAAACCTCTTTTCCTTCTAATAGTCTCCAGCTTCCTCTGACATAGAGTACATTCTGGATCATGCAAGAGGCTTAATGGAATAACAGAACTGGATTAGCTTTGCTGTGCTTTCTCAGGGGATAAATTCAAACCTTAAATTTGGGAGAAGATGCTTTTCAGAACTGCAAAGCTATGGGATCTTTCCTAGATCTACTAGAAGTAAAGGTGGTTGGATTTCTTTTTATTAGTTCATTTATTCCAGATTATTGAAGAATAAAATGCTATTCAGATCTGCAGTCTGCATTCTTGCTCTTCAGGTATTAACAACATAACTTCCCTCACAGACAAAACCATAAAAAAAGGTGGGAGGGCAATTTTTGTCTGTGCATGTTATATGTATCAGTGTCTTAATGACTGGAGGGTCCAGGTGATTCTGTCATTTGAGAGTTAAGATGCAAGGATGCGTTCTTTCCAGTGTTCAGTGCATTTCTTTTCCAATTTTATTGCAACCCAGATTTGGTTACCACACTCCATAGTTCCTGCCTAGGTTGTGGCTCATCTGTATCCTTCAGTCAGGTCTGATCCTTGTGCTCAGGCAATGGAGCTGGATCAGTGGAACCTTCAGGTTTCCACTGGAGAGTCTATGTTGTTTTTTCCTTCTTTCATGTTCCATAGTTCAGTGGGGTTTTCTTGTTCAGTTTTATTTTAACCTTGGCCAGAACCTGTTACCTGATTCTCACTGGATGCCTCATCCATGCAGG
The DNA here is from genome assembly GCF_000696875.1 of Nestor notabilis. Classification (NCBI taxonomy): domain Eukaryota; kingdom Metazoa; phylum Chordata; class Aves; order Psittaciformes; family Psittacidae; genus Nestor; species Nestor notabilis. Next base: position 26,522 of record NW_009939920.1, read on the forward strand.
GAAGCCTACCAGGTGTTTTTCTTTCAGTTGCCCCAGCAGGTTTTAGGAGCTTTTCAACCAGCAGAATGAATTCTGTGATCAGAGAATCACAGAATGGTTTGGATTGGAAGGAACCTTTAAAGATCATCTGGTCCAACCTTTTTTTTCTCTTCAGCAGTGCTGCAGAGGCAGAGAAACTGTGGCCTTATCACAGAAATATGTAAGACACTTCCTCTGCCTATGAGATGTTTAAGAATAGCTCATCTGTGGTGAACAATTAGTTTATAAGGTAGAAAGAAGAAAATAAATCCTCTAGGGTTCCTGAGTTGAAGGAGACAGAAAAGCTCTGTGCTGCCTGTGTGCTCTTTGCTAAAGCTCTTCCTCTCTGGTGTTGAGTAAGAGTTTTCCTGTTCTGGGGAGAAGGCTACCATGGAAGCCCTCTGCTCAAAATGTCAGCCTCCTTTGTGCCACACAGAAATTAGCCAACCTTTGTCTTTTAAAACGTCACATTTTGCATTTGTCCATTTAATAGAAACTTTTTCTGGTACTGGTCATTGTTAAGTGAAAGGTTATAGAAGGAACTGGGGGAATGTGTGTTGGTGAGCTTTAGTACACAATAGATAAACCTGATACAGTAAGTACGGTTTCTCTATTGCATTTGTGTTCTGCAGGTTTTCTTCAGCTTTTCCTTTTCATGCACTAATTCATTTTCAAAGTGTGCAAAAATTGTAAAGAAAGGCAGTTTGTTTTGTACTTGCACATGCATGCGTGAGTGCACACATTGCAAATGCCATTTTGCTTCTATGATGCATATTTGCCTCTTGTAGAGTTTTTGCTTTTTTTGTTTCTTTTTATTTTGTGAGTTTGTGCATATTTCCTCTCTCTATGCTGTGTTTCATGTTTGGGATTCTGGTTTTGTATTATTGCAGTTAAATACAGCTGATATAAAAAAGTTTGTAATGCATGTAGCTTAGGCATTGTTTACATCAGAGGGAGAGTTTTTTGTCTCCAGAACAAAAAAATATTCCTTATTATTTTTAAAAGAGAAGGGCTAATGCCTACTTACCCATGTATTATTCCTTTACCCGCTCTCAGCATGAAATAAAAAAAATTTAAATAAAATAAATCCAATTTTAGGATGGTGTCTAATAGTCACATACATTTTGCTCAGGAGTTTAATCAACTGACAGATTTTGCCTTATTATGTTTGTTCTTTCAGGGCATTCTACCTGGATAAGTCAAACTTGCCTCCAAATTCAACATCTAAAGCAGCTTATATAGATAAGGTAAATAACAATGTTAAGTGACTAATTAAACTTTGCATGTTACACACTGTGTAATCCTTTTCTGAGGCTTTCTTAATTCCATTGAAAAATTTAATTATTTAAAGTGGGGAGGGAGCAGGGAAAGGAGGATCTTTCTTGTGGTAATTTGTCCCACCTGTGTTTTTAAAGGGTATATTGTGCCATGTGGTTCTGTATCAAAAAGGCTAGAGGGTATCTGTATTTGAGAGGAGGAACCATAGCTTTCTTTTTCCACTGTGCTTTCAGGGCAATGCAATTGCTCCAGGAGCATGTGGGGGGTGGGAAGGGTAGGGTGGGGGGAGAGCAGGTGCAGGTGGAAATTCTTTGTTCTGAAAACTGGAAGTGCTGTTCCTAATTAAATACTCCTTCAGCATCCTGCTCAGAAGGCTTTGTTCTGAACCTCCTCGTTTAGGCTTTCTTCAGATGCTTTCATCTTTCTTTAAACCTCTGTGACTGAGAGATCCCAGGGGGTCTGAAAATTCATTTAATGCTCTCTCCTATTGTTGGAGAGTTAATGCCCATATTGCAGCCCAATAGCGGGGGGACGAAAGAAGTTCCTCAGGTCTTGCCTAGACTTCAAAAGTGATTGAGCTCCTGTGCTTGAGAAATACGGTGATCATCAGCTGAGCCCCATGACAGACTGAAATTTTATGTTGGTATCATCCAGCATGGGTGTTAAAAAGGCTGATAGCTTCCTGTTCTTGGATCCATGCTGGACTGCATGGGAGTAGGGGAGGAGGACATCCATGAAGGCTGCCCCATCCCTAGAAGTGTTCGAGGTGGATCATTTATTTTTTGTACAGTAATGCTGAGTTTATTTAAGTCCTGCTACGAAGTTAACTGTTCTTGGTTTGTAATATGTTTTTGTCACTTCTGTTAATTTATTTTTTCCATGTTGTTAGTCAGGATCAGGAGCAAGACATTTGCATAAATAAAGGAGAGTGTGTCTTAATTACAAGCTGACTTTTCAGTGAGTTAACTAAACAGTCTTGGCATCCCTCCTGTATATGCTTATGGTTGTAGGTTGCCTCTTCATGGCTTCCCTTCTTTATCAGTACCATTAATGGAAATGACAGTCTATTGAGGTGCAAACACCTCTGTAGGCAGGACTGGGAATGAAATGGGGATGGCAAGAATTGAAAAGTTTGAAAAAGATGTCATAGGTTTTGTTAAAAAAGAGTGCTCTGTATGTATGTTATGGAATTTGGCTTTTGGCCTCTCAGCCAGCCCTGCTGTTCCATCTGCATCTGTGATGACATACTCTAAACCAGCATTTCATGTGCTTTCAGAAGCAAGTATTTAAATCTCTTTTTCTCTTCCTGTCTTGCAGCTGATGAGGCCTCTTAATTGCTTGGATGAACTTTACCGACTCATAGGGTCTTTTATCCGATCCAAGCGCACCGCTGCCTGTGCATACACTGCATGCAGTGCTTCCGGAGTTGGGTTGCTTTCAGTGTCGTCCGAACTCTGTAGCAGGCTTGGAGCTTGTCACATCATTATGTGCAACAGTGGCGTTCACCGGTACGACAATTTCTTTTTCTCCCTTTGTTTCAGTCAGTTATTCCGTCATTGCAGGTTGGAGACTGCTGATTTTTATTTATAGGGTGGTCTTTCTTACACTAAATATCTAATATCTTAGACTAAATAGCTAACACACTTGGAAGATCTGTGGTGTATTTGTAGTGATTAACAGAAATGACCAATATGATTTTGCTTTGTGCAGTTGTAATGGATTGTTCCCATTCAAGTCAGTAGAAGACAGAAATCTAAATTGATAAAGCACAAAAAGGAAGGTTTCCTAGGTGAATAACACCTACTATAGTAAACTCTTAATACAGGCAAGAAATTATGAAGTTTGTATTTACATGTATGCTAGGGGAAATTGTAATGGAGCTTGTTTCAAGAAAAAAATGAAACAGAAGAGAGATGCATTTTTGCAGGTGCTATAATCAACTGATATTTGTCATTAATGCTAACAGATTTTAATAGACAAGTATAGATATGACAATAGCATCATAGAGCTCTTTAGTACTTAATGATATTCATCAAAGGCAGCCATACGTTTTGTTCCAGCTGGGCAGATAACAGTTCTTTTTAGCACACTATACTAAAAGAATGTGAAGATTACAATTAGAGAGGGGAAAAACACGCCAACAAATAAAACCCCAACATAACCAGGAAACTGATGCTATATAGCTGCTCTTTTTATAACAATTCCAAACTGTAGATTACAGGTCGCATTTTATTAAAAACAGGCTCTGTAGTTTCTGATTTATGCAAACCCTTATTTTAGGAGGTTTGATTACCAGTACATTGTGTTAGAACGAGCATTGCTTTTTTCTAAGTAATGTCCTTTCTTTAAAAGAGCTTTGGTGATGAAATATAAAAAAGAAAAAAAAAAGCAAGAAACATAGCTGCAATGCAGATTATCAGGCATGAAAAACAGTGAACTCCATATATAGCAAACACAGTTAAGTTGTGTAAAACCACTGCTTGCCATTTCTTTTAACAGAGTTTGCAACAGACTATTTGTATTACTCTCCATCAATGATACCAATGTATATAACATGCTGTATACTGTGCTTCATTTTAGGCAATAACAGAAAAGAGCTGTATTATTTAACACTAGTCACTGTATCAGATGAAGATGGAAATACTATATAGCATGGATTGCCATGAAGTTGTCATTTCAGAAGACCACAAAACTATACAGCTCTTTATCTTGGTTTCAGTTTCATGTCTTTCATGTTCAGAAAAGACTTTGGGCTTAATTCTTCCAGTTTTTTGTAAAGCTGAAAAAGATTACCTCTGGGTTTAATCATGATTTTATGGATTAAGTTCTGAATTGGACAGTGTATTTGTGCCAGAAATTCTTACAGTTTAGGAATAAAGTCAGAGCAACTTTAGTAGCCCTAATGAACTACCACCCACAGTGTGTGGGTCACAAATTATTAAGAATAATTTGATGACTGAATAAGAGGTGGTGTGTTTGATTCTGAATGTGAGCTGATCTTAGCTGAAAGTAAATTATTGATCAAATTTCTGCTCAAAACTAGGGCTAATTCAAAGGTATAAACTATTAAATGTCTATTTAAGTATATTTAAAAACCACGAAATATTGGAAAACCAGCCTGTTGGATTTCAAGACATTTCATTGTGACCAGTGGGAATGGGATTTAAATGTGTTTTGTGTGGGTTTCCATGTAGATGTTAAAGGATTCAAGATAACCTATTTACATAAAGCAAAGGTGCAAACACTTTTCTCCAAAGCATGACTAGTTCTGCTTTGAAGTGAGTCCATTTGAGCTTTTGTACAAGATACTGTTACTTCACTTGTACCTTAATACTACCTTTGTGGCTACCATCTGTTCAAAGAGAGAAACATCAACTCTTGTCATTATCAGAGAAGTTTTAAGATAGGCCCTGTAGGAGAAAGAAGCACATTACTTGAGATTTTATAGGTACTCAAAGAGGTTTTGCCCTGAATTTCTAGAAGTTCAGAAGAAAACTCATGTGTTTAGAGACTAGAAAGGGATTCTTGAGCTGTTTGTGGTTTTTTTTGAGTGGTAAAAGTTGAGGAAGTTTTTTTAACAGTTTCCTGAAGTTATTGTTGTGCATACAAACTGGATGAAGAAGTTTTTTCCTTAGAATTTGGAATCATATGAAATGACGTTGTGTGCTCTTTTTTCTTGCTGGCCTCCCAAGGCACACCTCTACAGTCCCAGCACTGAGTAGGTTCCACTTTTTGGTGTTCTGAAATTGCCTTTGCCCAGCTAGAAAGCTTGTTTTGTCTCTAGCCACTAGGCTTGCTGGGTGAACTTTGTTCCCAACATTTCTACTGCTAAATTCTGATGTGGTTTTGTGAACCTACTCCCCTTACTCCTCTGCAGAATGAAACTGTCTTGCAGCACCATGAAATCCTGGGAGGAGAACAAAAGAGGGAAGAGTAAGATGCTGGACGTGATAGTCCCATAGGCACATGATTTTGCTTGTTGCCTGCAATCTTGAAGGCTTCTTTCTTCTGTTTTTTAAATACTATTTAATCAGGGCAGAAAATCTTGTGAAATACTGCTCTTTAAGTTGTAAGTTAGCTCCTTAGAGTTCAAGCTACTAATTTTCAGTAAGAGAGGCTATCTATCTCTGGTTGTATTCAGCAGTTTGTCTGTCCTCCTGTGTTCTTAGGGACTAACTGCTGTGAAGTTCTTGATTTCTATCAGTTGCAGAAATCCACATTTTGGAGACCCATTCCAAAGACTCATGACTGTTTTTTACCACTATGCTATGGATATTAAATGAGTTGAAAACTGGTGTTATCTACAGATGCTACGAGGCAAGCAGACGGGGGAAATATGTGATTTGTCCTTGCAGGTTAATCTTTAAAGTATATTCTTCACTTATCACTCTTGCCAGCTTGAAAATGAAGAATAACCAACTCAGAGCAAGGTTTCTGTATGCTTCTTTTTAAAAAAATCCCTCATTTTTACCCTAATTTCTGAGATTGGTCTGTAATGGGGGAAGAGTACAGAGTGCTCTGCTGGTCAGCATCTGTCTTTTGTTCCTGGGAACTGAGCAAACCATTAATATGTCAGAATTTAGATATATTGAATAGACTTTAACAAAAAATATACATGAACCTTCCCTTATTCAATTTATCTGTCTCTTAAAGAACTAATTGAAGAGCCCTTTCTATGTTTTCTCAACTTAGGTATTTTATGTGTATATTTATTTATATCGAAAAAATAAAATACCTATGTATAAAATATATATATAA
>NW_009939921.1:0-525 GCF_000696875.1 Nestor notabilis
GGACCGGTAGTGGAAGGGAGGGAACAAGAAAGAGAATGGTAAAACTGAAAGTGGGATAGAGAGAATGAAATAGGGACAAGGAATGGACGAGAGGGTGGGGAGTGGGAGGGAGATGGGGATAAAGAAGGACCGGCGGGGGGACACAGAAAAATAGGTGTAAGGAGCCAGACACAAGGATAAAAGAAACAAAGTCTGAAGGCTTGGCAGAGAGATAGAATAAAAGGGAGGGAGAGCAGGAAAGCGGGACAGAGAACTAGAGGGAGATGGAAACAGGGATGAGGACATGGTGTAGAAATGAGGAATAGGGCAGATTACAGGAGATCCCAGGCCCAGGGTCTCTGGAGCTCATGTGCTGGTGCTGTGTCCTAGGCCTCAGCAGCCATTTCCATGTCATACGAGGGAAAGGACTCCCTTCCTTGGCACTCTACATGGTTTCCCCACTTCCTGTTGCAGATGGGCTAGTTCATTGTGGAGTGTCTATGAAAAAGAAGGGGCCAAGTCTATGTGGCCACTGCAGCATTTCTG
>NW_009939922.1:0-8505 GCF_000696875.1 Nestor notabilis
GGGGGCTTTAGTGGGTCTGGGGGATGATCTTTGGGGTCTAGGGGGGTTTAGATTGGTCTGAAGGGGGCTTTAATGGGTCGGGAGGGTTTAGAGTGGTCTGATGGGGACTTTAGTTGGTCTGGGGGATGATTTTCAGGGTCTTGGGAGGTTTAATGCAGTCTGATGGGAGTTTTAGTGAGTCTGAGGGCTGACTATTGGGGTCTGCAGGTGTTAAGAGGGGTCTTGAGGATGATTTTGGGGGTCGAAGGGGACCGAGGGATGATTTTGGGGGTCAAATGCGGGCTTTAGGGGGTCTGGGGGATGATTTTGGTGGTTTGGAGGGGTTTGGAGCGGTGTGATGGGCGTTTTCGTGGGTCTGGGAATGACATTCAGCGTCTGGGGTGGTTTAGTGCATTGTGATCGGATTTTTAGTAAGTGTGAGGGCTGTCTGTTGGGGTCTGGAGGTGTTAAGAGAGGTCTTGAGGATGATTTTAGGGGTCTGGGGTGTTTTATAGGGTTCTGGGGGACGATTTTACAGGTCTGGGTGTATTTGAGAGGGATCTCGGGGATGGTTTTGGGGGGTTTGGAGATGTGTGATGGGGGCTTTATGGGTCGGGGGGGGGTTAGATTGGTCTGATGGGGGTTTAGGGGGTCTGCGGGATGATTCTGGGAGTCTGCGGGAGTTTAGAGCAGTCTGATGTGGGCTTCAGTGGGTCTGGGGGATGATTTTCATGGTCTGCGGTGGTTTAGTGTTGTCTGACGGGAGTTTTAGGGGCTGTTGGGGATGATTTTGGGTGTCTGGGTCTGATGTGGGCTTTAGTGGGTCTGGGGGATGATTTTGGGGGTCTGATAGGGGCTTTAGGGGGTCTGGTGGATAATTTATGGGGATGAAGTTAGACTCAGGGTCAGGTTTTGATTTCGATGTGGTTTAATAAGTTAACAGATTCAGCCATTACACAGCAATGGAATTCTTCAACATTTACAAAGGTGCAAGAACTTCACTCATTTAGTCCAAACTAAGTCATTCTATTTTCATCTCTTAAATAGCTACATGGTTCTTTTTTTTTTTTTTCCTCCTCTACATGATCCATGGTTAAAATAATCCAACCAGAGAGAAGGCATCGAAGTACAAAAGAGCACGTACAAATTCAGCATGGATATTTGGTCCGGTACCTCTATGCATGAGAAAAGGTGGTGTGGAGCAGTTATGCCTGTAGAAGGAGCTGGAATACCACAAGTCCACAAAGATCTTTTCCAGAAGTTTGGATCACCAGGACTGTTACTCTACCATGACGCTCACTGTTCCCTACATAGGGGAATGGAGGGGCGAACGATGCTAAAGACCCCAGAACACCCAATCACTGACCACCCAACACTCAAGCATCTTGCCAGCTATACAGAAATGACATCTCTGTTTAGCAGGCAATGAACCAAGAGAAGCCGTTGCAGGAAAGAAGCAGCAACACTAGAGACAAACAAGTGGAATGAAAACATTTGTAAACATACGCTTTTCCCCCTGCACAGTTCTAGTCTAGAAACAGCATGGGCCTGTGGCCCTCTTATATCTGCTTTTATTGTTATATATATTTTATTACATAAGCTTTCATTACGCTCCTCCCACCCCCAAAACTTGTTTCCTGACTAGCTCTCTACCCAAGTAAACTCCTATCGCTCTCCCCCATGTTAGCCAATCTGCCTAAAAACCTGTCTTCAGCTACACAAACAGCACAAGGGTGCTTGCAGGGGCAGAAGTTGGACTTGTTTGCTCAAGGTTGCCTTCAAAGTTGTCCATGTACAAAATATTTTGTGGATACCACAAAAGCCAGTTAAGGCCACTCTCTCATCTACTGATCAGTGCCATCATCCTCAGCTCTTTCACAGCATGATTGGTATAGGCACTCACAGAGCACACTCTAATTACAAGAGCGTGCAAACACATGTGCACACATGTAATCCCTCTGCCTTTGAGCACCCTCTCCGAGTATCAGGCATCAGTCAGGCACCCATCATGCTAAAGCCTACAGCACCCCAAATTGCTGAGGTTTTGCAGTTCCCTCTATTTCTCCCATGCCTATTTTCTCTCACCACAAAGAGGATACCCCTCACAAGCTGACACCAAGGGCTTTGGGTTTTTTTTCCCCATGGAGAAGCTCTTAACAAGCCCTACTGAAACATGGTGAGAGGGTGTATCCGGAGCAAAAGACACAAGTATACTTAGAGCCAGCAGCGTAATGCAGCATTTGGAAAAGACCCCCATAGGCAGGTTGAACTCCTCCAGAAGCCTCCCCAAATTCAAGCCTGCCACTCTCTTGCTCTTCTTCCCTCACGTATTTGGTTGAGGACCAATTTCACAAGGTGCAGATATTGAGCCTACCTTAAGACAGCAACCTGGCAACTGCAGATCGTTCCAAAAAGTTTGATGGCAGCCTGCACCACACACTGGGCATTATGAAATGCCCCAAACCCTGCAATGGCACCGAGGCAAGGACACGGGTATCCAGAAGAAGTTAAAAAGGGAAGACCAGATTTCAAATAGCGTCTCTTCTGTCCTAAATCCAGAAGGTACAAGCAGAGAATAAATACAGAAGAGATTTATTTAAGCCAAGAGCACTATGGGGGAAAACTCCTGGGACTGTGTCTTTAGAGTTTCTGGAGGCCAAAGAACTAGTGACCTTCCCTTTCTTTCCAAGAAGATTAGGACAGAAGAATGGTTTCTCACACCAATAATCACAACTCCCTCATGAGGCAGATTCGTTACTGTTCTTGGCTTCGGGAAGCTGAGAGACTCACCCATACTCACACAACCAGGATTAACAAAACGAACTGCCTACTACTCGAGGGACAAACAGTACTGCGAGAGCAAGAAAGGAAGCCCTGTACAGATACAAAGAGAAAGGATCGACACCTTAACTCGGGAGCATATCTGAACTGAAAAGTTCCCGGTGCATGTGGCCACTCCCCCTACCCCTCTGTCCCTCAAAACAGCAGTTTACCCAAACACCCTCAAAAATATTTCGCGCTTCCCGATAACATTTAAAGGAAGCAGATAAAAGGTTACAGTATTAGTTCTACACTGTTCAACTTTCAGAAGCAACAAAATGGCAGAAAGTACATCTCTGCTAGGAAACACAAGCAGGTGTGGGAATTAACGTCTGGGGACGTGCTCTGTCAGCATTTGACAATACCCCTTTCCTCTGCAAGCCATCTATCTAACCCGATACAAACTTTCATAGCAATTTACAGGCTGTGATAAAAAGCACTGCCAAAAATTCAAGGGAGGATACACACTGACTGTTACAAATCCTGTGTGCCATTCGTTCCACAGACCACAGTGCAGGAGATTCCCAGATGAGTGTTCTGCCAGGACAATGCTCAAAATCAAAACCAGTACCTCCATCGTGATACATCATCAGGCATTGCCTGGAGCCGAAAAGCTGGAAACAAATTCAGGAAAGCCCAAGGATGTATGGTAGGAATTGCCTGTTTAACATGGCTAGAAAGGCATCCTTGGTCCCCAAGGCCAGTGAAGAACTCTTTCAGTTTTACTCCTAGCTTTCCTATCGCCTCCTTCCCCCAAGGGAGAACCCGTTGAAATCTAGGTACACGTTTGTCAGACATAAACCTCGCTTGCCTTTCCTACCTCCGGTCTACAGCAACAAGGACAACACTTACTAGACCTTGTGGCTCTCCCTGAGCATACAAGCCACAGGCTCGTGCTTCAGAAGCACAGCAGGGAGCCTTGGGCATTCACCTCCAGCTGCTCTGCACCAAGACAGCTTGAGCTGCTCTTGTGGTTTAAAGAAAAGAACTCAGGACTATTCAATGAGACCCACGGAAGGTCCTGCGATAAACCCACAACTGAAGAGCTGCTGGCTCTTCTGGAAGTTCCCTTCTATTCAAACCAGCATTTCTAATGCAAGGTTTCACAGTCATGCCACTAGAAAAGCAGTGCTGTCTGGGCTCAGCCGGCACTTTTCATTCAAAACAATACCTTGACATGCATTCAAAAATTAAAAACAAAACCCCAAACCGGAGCACCAAGTACCGTTACCAACAGAGACAGACTGGTAGCAGGGATGGTGAGAGAGAGCAGAAACGAGCAAAAAGGAACCAAGCCCTAAGGTGCTGGGAACAGGGGCATGCCTGCAAACGACAGTGCCACGCACAATGTCACGCGAACCTGGCAAAGGAAGGCCACGTCAAACCGGCTGTCAGATGGCTAGAGGAGAGACGCGTATTGGCAACTTCCACCAGCGCCACAGCAGGAACTGGGCACTCACATCAAGGAAATCCACATTCAGTGAGAAAGGGTGAGCACTCTGACATCAGCAGCGCATGGAGCTGCAAACAAAGCCACGGTACCATCCAGAGGAGGGTAGAAACAAAGGACAAAAGACATGGAAGAGCACAGGGATGACGGAAAGGCGCCTGGACTGAAACAAACAGATGGAGAAGAGGTTCCTGGTCAGCCGGCTGGGCTGGTCCGATTTCTCACATGTGCTCAGCCTCATAGGGAATTGGCAGGAAAGAAGAATCCCTCCCACTGGCAAGCACCAGCGGTTTCAATGCAAGCCCTAAGTGACTCTGGCCACCCCACCACCTTCAGACACTTTCAAGAGATGCTCCAAAATTCACGTCTGCGCATCTTTTCTCAGCAGCACACCGAACACGTTCCGGTCTCTGGAAATGGCACACGATGACCATATGGGTAAGCCAGAATGCGTCCTGAAGAACGAGATGTTATTTTATGCACCCCATCAGAACTACTGCTTTTTCAGTTGGTCACATCCTGCGTAAGGCAGGGTGACAGCTCCCACCTGGGAGGTACTGTAACAGGAGAGAAGAGCTAGTGAATCCAGTCAGACCTAGACGACTGCTCTTCAGGGAGGTTTTCCCTCCTCTTTGCCCTACCTCCTTAACTCTACAACTCACAGGATTCCATTCAAACCAGGCACGCTGTCGGGGCACAAGGGTTTCTCTGAGTGTCATTACTCTATCTGAACAAGGACTCGGGATATTCGCAACGGGCACGTGTCAGGAGACCAGGAAACCATTTGTCTAAAAGGGCAGTCTCCTTCTGCACAAGGAGTCTATTTTCTCCCATGTGCTTCTCCCTCCACAAATACCCGCCACAGAAACACCCGCTGTTTGAATGTGGTGGACTGGGATTACTTGAAGAAAGGAAATACTGGATGCAGTCAAGAAAGGCTCCTTCTACTACAAGAAACCTTTTCATCAGTGAAACATATAAACTCTTGCCTCTTTCTGCCACATGGCTTTAGACTTGACGCTGCCCTTTCGCTAGGGTCACCACATTCCTCACTCCCCATCCCCATCATGGTACCAGTCCTCAGTGAGAACCACATAAGCACGAGAGGCCAGGCACCCCACAGATCTGGAAGGCAGCCCTGCCCAGCAACACTCCCAACCGCCCCGAGGGAAAGGGTTCTGCTCATACAACGGCCAGTGCACGCATGCATCATGGCCTGTTCCCCATTTGACGACGCAGATGTGGAAGGAAGGCTGCATCATAGGGTGGCAGCGCCAACAGCACCAACCAGATGTTCTTGCAAGGGTCCAGGCTTCTACAAAAACTTGCCTGGTCATTAAACTTCCTTCTTAGAGGCTCCTTCCTTCATCTGCATAGCACAGAAAGCAGGCATCCTTCAGCACTGTCGGAAACAGAGCTGTTCCAAGAACCAAGAACCGCAGAGCCAAGAACTGCAGCTCATTCTCCCAACAACTCACAGCCTGGGAACACACTGCACCGTGCCTCGGTCAGATTACAGGCTCTGCACCACGCAGAAGCAACAAAAGCATTTAGATGGCCAGAGACTGCATCATCCTCTCCCACTAGAAGAGCCGTGCGAGGCTACATACCATGATTCTCAGCAACATAGCTAACCCAGCAGTTTCTCCATCTTTAACTCTGAGCGTTGCCACTCAAGAGCCTCCCCACTGCCCCCTTCCCTCCAGGACGCACCCAGCAACACCAGACGGCTACACGGGCAGAGTCGCTTCCACAGCTCCTGGGATTTCCACCAGGATTAGCATACCGCCTGGATTTTCTGGGAGAGTGCAGTGGGATATGACAGTCAGAAAGGGCTAAGCCAAGGCAGATGAGCAGCCTAAGCCCCAGCTTCGCCACCTCTGTTCCCCAAACGGCATAAAGCACCGGGGGCGTCTTCCCTTGGCCGAGGTTGAAAGGAACCGGACCGCAGGTCACAGATACCATAGAGTGGGAAGACAAGAGACTAGAAAAGGACCTCTGCACAATCTTTACAGCTGCTCCCTCCTTCAGTTCTCACCTGCCGTCGCGCTGTCGTTAACTTTGGGTTTGGATTTAGACTTGAAGGAGAAGCGCTTGATGAGGCGACGGGAGAAGCTGCCAGCTTTCTTCCCGGCAGTGGAGTCAGTGGCAACATTGGACAAGTCATCGTGTGACTGGCTTAGGCCCGCTTCCTTCTGCTTGCTCCTCCTCCGGAAGATGAGCTTGGTTCCACTCCGAAGAAAGCTAACTACAGAGACGGAAAGGAAGGAGATGAAAATCATGACAGTATCCTGCCCTGCCAAGTCTCGGGGGCAACATCGCACCCGGCCGTTCTCTGATGTGCAGCACATATGTCTTCCACCCTGAGCAACGGAAGCGCACAGCAGCTCAGCAAATCCCAGCTCCCAGACACATGGCAAAAATCTGCATTCAGGACAGACCACAATACCAACAAGCGGCTTCGCTAAGCGCACCATCACAGATCCCCTCTGAGTAACTTTCCTTTTACACAACGATGTCCTCCCTGCAGCGAAAGTGTGCAGAACTGTAATAGAAAGCTAAGACTCATATGAAGGGAAAACATGTGAGAACATCTGCATGTGGTGACACCGTGAGAAACACACACCAGGGAAAAGGACTCTTGGACCAGCTCGCCTCAAGGAGACCTGGGTTAGCCAGTGATCAAGCCACCAGAGAGACTGCCCCCAGTTTCATGAGATGCTTGAACCTGGAGACAAATGATGGCAATGGACAGTGACTCACGTGGGCAGAATGGGATGGAGATGCTCGTCGCTGTTAGCCCCGAACAGCTGCCAGGTGTAAAAAGGCATATCCGCAACCTGCACGCCATACAAAGCTGCAACGGTATTTCCTACAGAGGGGGCTTGCTTTCTGTTTTTCTTCCTTTCCCACCTGCCATGTCTCTCAAGAATCAGGGCCACAGGCCTTTCTACCCACTGACATGCAAACAAAGGGTCAGTCACCACAGTTCAAACCGTACCCAGTTGTACCAGGGTACACCCTCCCAAAACTTGTCCCGCTCTCATATTCTCAGCAGTCGAGATTTTGGCTGGTGCTCATTTACATAAGTTTGCAGCTAAGTGAAACTGTCACAAACTGTGACAAATCCAAGGTGCGCCATTCACCTAAGCGACGCAAGCCCAGGAAGTCTGGAACAGCAGCTTGGTCGGAACAGGAGGCCCACTCCGTTATTTGAAAATGGAGAGTTCATGTGGACATCCTACGGTACAACAGGTCAGAAGCACAACTTAACAGAGAAAGAGGGAGGGAGTCGAGGCCTGTACAATCCACACTGTCAGCCAGCCTCCGTTTCTATGCTAGAGGCAGCCAAATTCAGAGGAGGAATCATTATTTACGGACATGTGCCTGATGTGTGGTCCTGAAGCCTAGGGAGAGAAAACAGGTTCTCACAACCATGCAAACCGCGGAGGGGGCAGAGAGCACAGGACCCGGACAGAGAGCACAGAAACTGAAAAGGCCACAGCAATTGGACACCTCCAAACAGAGGAGTATGGAACCACTCCAGCAGGAAGCATCTAAGAAAGGCAGGCTCTTCCAGGCTCTGGTAGAAGCCACTCTTCGCTGTGCTGAAAGCTGGTTCCAACCCCCACGCTCGGACAGGGAACTCTGACAGTACTTAGTCCTCCAGACTAGTGTTAGCTACCATCTACTGGTTCACCCTTACCTTTGTGATCTTTCAAGCTCCTGGTCTCAAGTGCTCCCGTGGAGCCAGTTTCCGACTCAACATCTTCCACCGACGGCCTCTCGGAGATGTCCGACCGCGTTGTCTCATCCAGCTCCTGACCAGCTCTTTGTCCAGACGGTGACGATTCTGGCAGCTGTGATGATTCAGTAGAATCGTGCATCCACTCGCCTGTGCCCTCTGCCACAGAATCCCCGTATGCTGTGGCCTCCAGGGATGCAGCGTAACCCAGAGAAAGTGCCATTTCATCTTGAGCGATAGGTACCTGGAGGGGGATCAGAGGGTCAGACAGACGGGAAGACAAGGTTTAAAAGGATCGCGCTCATCTCCCTTCTTCCATCTACATCTACATATGGATGCTCAGGCTCCGATCATCAGAGCTAGACAGCACAACTGTCACTTTTTTGCTAAAACATACTGGAATGTGGCCAATTCCAAAGCATTCTGCGGCACCTCCCTCGCTCCCTCAGGCAAGTCCAAGGACTCCACGAGGTACCCAACCGGCTACCGCAGGAGCCTCCCCTTTTTCGCA
>NW_009939922.1:8536-9533 GCF_000696875.1 Nestor notabilis
TCTGCAGATGCCCTTTGTAAACTCCCACCAGCAGCTGCCCTGCAGACTGGCAAGGTACCTTTGACCCTCTCTGGCAAGCAGGGACAAGCTGCAAGGAAGCAGCAAAAGGGTTCTGCCGAGCAAGTCATCTGTGCTGGAACCTTCCCACACTGGTTCCTAATGGACCGGGTGGTTTCAATGCACCCATCCCTAGAACAGCCTCACAGACTGGAAATGAAGCCCCCTAACTGAGACCTTGGAAACTCCCGAGATGATCAGCGTGCTACGCTTTGTTGGGGTCTTCTTGGCAGGCTTGTTATTTGTCTCAGTCAGCTGCCTGATCGCCGTCTCAGCCACTGGATCCAAGCCGTTGGGCATATGGCTATCCCCTGAGCACAAGAAAGATACCAACACTTGGTGTAGCGACCTCCGGCACCAGCAAGAGGTCGCTTGCTTACGATGATGCTCATTACAGGCAACTCCATGTGCACAAAGGGAGAGAACAGAATTTACTACACACTTGCCCAAATAAACCAAAGGAAGCAAGCGCCATATAGCTCTTGGCTCTTTTAGGCACCTGCAAAATTTGACTTCCCACCAGACATGTCATTAAAATATCCTTCCCGCTTAACAAAGACTTCCAAAGACTCCCAAGAGTTTGGGCAGCCTTGCCATCAAAAAGGCCATGGCTCTCTGTCCCAGAGACAATCAGAGCCCTGAGTATGGGATGAGCACAGCTCTTTGGGTCCAGATAGCCCAGAACATTCTCCTCAAGGAAATGCCTGCAGTCACAGACCAGACAGCCACAGTGGAATGCCTTTTACCTGCTCCCACCTGCCACCACCTCTCTGCCCCCATCTTCCCTCAGGCACTCGGGCATCCTCTTCCGCAGCAAACACAGATGAGTTCTCTGGCCCACATTCAGACAGCCACTCTCCAAGAAAGGCTAAGGAATACCACCACTCCAGTAAGAACCTCAGATCTTCAAGCACTTACGGCTACTGCTGGGCAAGGGGCT
>NW_009939922.1:9566-17200 GCF_000696875.1 Nestor notabilis
TCTCCGGCTCTGGGGGGGCAGGGCGCTCCGGGGCCAGCCACTCTCCAAAAGCACAGTTGTCTTCTTTTCGGTCACTTCCACCTTGGAAGGCGACCTCGATGGCGAATCTTCATGGTGAAAGAGAGGCAGAGACACAAAGACACCAGTAAGCAGAGACAAAGTTTAGGCAACTTCGCTACCATGTTGTGTCCCCCTACGCCCTAAAAAAACCTCAACTGCACATGCCGAGAGCCTGCAGAGGCTGGCTCCATGAGGCTTTGTGACAACAAGGTAGTAGAAAGCCTACCGGAAAAAGACACACAAAGCAGCCCAGTTGTGAGACCCCGTTCATGCCATTTCCCAGCCCTGCCTCATGGGATACACAGCACCACATTCGTCAGGATGTCAGACCGCGAGCAGCAATAGCCACTAGCAAGCAAGTTCAATGTGCTTCCGGTTCTCACTCAGGACGTACAGCGTAACTTCTTTAGCAGTGAAGAAAATAGAGGAAGAGAAGCAAAGGACTCGGCCCACCATCGCACAGAGGTTACGCAGCGGCATCTGCGTTAAAGACTCAGGACCTCCCACTGCCAAAAGGCATCAGAGAGGCTTGTCCTTCTCTCGCCTCCCCCCACAGGGCTGCATCAATCCCTTTCCTCAGGGCCAGGCATGAGCCTCCAGCCAGCCACAAGATGCTAAGGAGCCTGCGCCACCTTAGCAGCCACCTGTACAAGATGCCCGTCATGTGGCAGCCTCACCCAGTTTGCAGTCTGCCTTGGGCCGGGACTGAATCGTGGTGACGGTGGTCACAATGGTGCCATCAGGCATGATGGTCCGGTCCATCTCCACCTTCTTAGTGGGGGTGATGCTGGTTCGCAGAGACGTAGCGTGCTGAGCATTCAGAGATGCAGGAGACTCCTGGAATAGCAGCTACAAAGGGTAAAGCGCAGCTCAGAGAGGCTCTCCTCTTCACAGTCAGAAAGGCAGGTGTATGGGTGACAAAAGCTACTGCTCCAGACACCAAGGAGCCTCCCCACTACCAAGTCGGTTGAGCAGAGGGAGGCTTGGGGAGCAAGGGCCCAAGTGACACCCCTCTGCAACCTAAGAGTCTGACAGTCCCCTGCGATGAGCCCAAGCCCAGTTATGCCCATGTCTGGCTAGAGGCTCACGTTGCAAACACTGTTATGGGCTCACCTCCAACATAATGGTAGCTTCAGCACCACCCAGCTCCCGGGGCCAGGGAGCAGACCTGTCTCCCAGAAGGTTGTTTGCCCAAAGAATCAAGCAAAAGCGTGGCATGTGCCAGCAGCACACCTGCGAGAAGGAACAGGAAAACAGAACGCACCGTGTGAGCTCAGCATCTGAGACATCTCCCTGGCAACTACTGCTTTTTGGGAAGCAGCCCTGTGGGTCAACAAAGCCAAGCCCCACTGCCCCGTAGCTCCCAGGTTCGAGGTGGGGAAGAGGCAGGCAGCGCTCCTCCGCTCCCCTTTATCGATCCAGAAATTGAATACCTTGAAGAGGTGGGTGTTGCGCAGCCTCCATCAAAAATAAGCACTGCAGTTAGTCCCTGACTGAGTGCAAATGAACAGAGTTACGAGCCTTGTGTAAACTTCCAACAGACCAGGGCAAATCCCCGCATCCCTCTCCCTGCTTCAGAGTGGGATGGGCAGGCCACGGGAATCTCCCGGGTACCAAAAATGTCAGAGTAAGAGCATTTCACTTGGAAGAACACACTCCAAAGTTATTTTACGCAGCGAGGGGCTCACATAAAGTCAGATATGAAAAATCCTTTGCAGAGTTCATTGCAATCATACCGACACTGAACCACCACAGGCACAAAGCACACGAAGTCCCTTAGGCACATTTGTCTCCCCATCTTACAACCCGTCCTACGGCTGCCAGTACTCACTTCCCCCTCTGCCGCTGTTCCCCAGCACCTGTAGTTTCAGCTCCCTACTTCTGTGTCCCAACTCCCTGTTGGAACAAAAAAAAAAAAAAAAGAAGACAGGCTCATATTAGGCAATCGGCAAAAGAGCCAAGGAGCAAGCAACCCCATTCCATATCTTCCCTCCCTCAGATCTCACATGCCTCGTCACCTTTTCCAAAGCTTCAGTATGCATGTGCTACTTTGGAGGACGAGACAAGGGGCAGCAAACTACACAGAAGACAAGAACTCCTGTTTGTATCACCTGCAGGGCTGTGTTAAGGCTGCCAGGGGAAGTTGAGAGAGCAATCCGCCTGTAAGGCCGAGATCTACGCTCCAGGCCTTCTGCATCTGCTGCTCCCGCATGCCGACCACGATCAGTGCTTCCGACCACCCAGTTAAAACAGAGTCCAGGGGAGCAGGAAATACCTATGCAAGCTGGGGCCAATCACTGGAATTGGTAGCCCAGTAGACAGGCAGCACAAACTCACACCGCCCCAGAGTGCAGACTTCACCTTTGTGCAGTCTGCACCAGTTACTGCCACACAGTAATAACACCCAGAGACCGAGCGGGTCCACCTCTGCTGTGCCAGCCATGAGGAAGGCACAACACTTACAGAAAGAGCTCCTCGTTCCACTCCATTTCTGCCACAGTGCTGGCACTGCCAGCTGCCACTGGCCTTGTCCACTTCTGCTGTGGTGGGCTGTCTAGTTCTGCCACGCAGCGTATCTCCTCAAGTCCTGCAACAGAGGGATGGAGCGCACATGTGCACTCAACACGAGGTGGTGGCTTGGTGGGCGCATGCCCCTCTTTTCCATTTTTTTCCATTCAAACCCACCCAAAACTTCCACTTGCTCCAGTCTCACCACCTGTGCGCTTGCCTCTGCAGATCAGCATAGTTTTCATGCTTACCTCCTTTCCCCTGGCAGCCCAAGTTCAGCACTCGAAGATTCCGGAGCAACAGCTTAGAACCCAGAGGGGCTACTCTGGACAGCGACTCTCGAGTCAGCTTATCACTGGGAATCTGAGAAATGACAAGAGCAAGACCCACACCTTTATCATTCACTTGCCAGCAGACAGCAGCAAGACACACGACGTTCATCCCCACATCTGCCAAGCAGCTCTTCGCACCAGCTGTCAGGGAATACCTGCAGAGCCATCAAGAGATGCTGCAGGTTCCCCAAGCTATTGACCTCTGTTGGGCCCCTGTGTTATTTCAGGTGGTGAATTTCAGGCAGACAAGAGACAGCCAAGCACAAGCTCGCTGGCTGCCAGGCAGACTACAAAAGACGATATGCCATGGACCGCAAAGGCTGCTACAGACAGAACCTCAACATTCAGAGGAACAGAGAGACTGCCAAAAGAGACGTGTGTCTTGGGCAGTTCGGCTCCACCTCAACACAACTGACACTCAGCACTAAGAAAACAGTGTACGAACAGAGCTGCCCTTTGGAGTGGTTTCCAATCAACCCTCTTCCCCAAGCCACAGTACCCCAACTCCTACTACAGTGCGAGCCAGGTTGCAGGTGTCACCCAGAAGCGAGGCTCGACCTCTGGATTCCTGCATGAGCTTCAGCCCTCAGAAGCACCCCGAGGCATAGAGCTTGAGGCACAAGAGTGACAGGAGGAGAGAGCCTTACTGCACCAGCTCCAGCAGTGCAGGCCTTCAGATTCACCGTCATGGCCGGCTGCGTGCTGATGATGGTATCCTCAATCAGATCCTTTATGGTGGAGAGATCTGCTCTCCCTTCATTCTTCTCTCCACAAATCAAGAGGAAACACAGAAAAATCATAATAAGGCAGACACGTTTTCCTTTTATACAGCTCCCGATGCCTCTCACGCCTCTAAGACACTACACGGTCTTTCTCCTGGCAATAACACCCCAAGTACTCTTGCCATATCCTGTACTTGCTCTCCCTACTATTTAAAGCTTCTGTGTAACAGCTGCAGGCAAATGTAAGTTGTCTACGTGAGACAAACTAACCCTCTGCATTTGTAGTATACCCATTGCAAATTTTGACAATACAGCTTTTAAAGTTTGCCACATCCTCACCACCTTGTGAGATGGTACCACTGCACTTCTGGGAGAACAGCTCGATTCCTCCAAGTACTTGGGATATAGCAACAAGGGTGTCAATAAAACAAACAAATGAACCAACCCATTTGGATCACAGAAGCATAAGCACTCCTGCATTCAGCTCGTTAAGCCTCTAACACCTGTGGGTTCCATTCTGCACCGCTAACCTCTCAAAAGAAACCCAAATAAACAAAACAAGCAAACAAAAACCCCAAACCACCACTCCCCTTCCACACACCCCCCCCCCCAAAAAAAAACCCCAAACCAACAGCTCGTTTTGCAGCTCAACATCTGCCAACAGCAGGAGGACCTATGCAAACAGAAAGCCTTTTTTTGCTACACTTACTCCCATTCAGCTGTTACACCAAACGCAAATGACAGGTGTCAGTACCACTTCAGCCCTCTTGAGGACGTGCTGTTTTGACAAAGCTGAGCTAGTACAGAATCTAGGGCAAAAGAATTCCCTCGCTTGCCCTGAAGGGCCACAAGAGCAAATTGCCAACCACTCCTCCTTTCCCCTCTGTAACAGCCTTCCTTCTGTCTCAGCACTGTTTCTGCCTTTCTCAGCTTTCCACTACTCGAGCCCAGCTTCTCCCACTGTTTGCCACTCACCTCACGAAGTTGAAGTCTTGGAAGAACGGAAAGGTTCAAGTCCGGTCTGTCCTTGAATGTCCACGACACCAAAAGACCTTCGTTCTGAATCTCCTCCAAGTGGATCTCCACCTGGCCCAGAACAAATACCCACGGTCAAGAAGGGGTTCTGCTTCCATTAGGTTCTTCTTGCCCTGCTTCAAATTCAGCGACCGAAAGGCCCCTGCACCAGGGCGACAGTAAGAGACAGAACATGAGAACACAAGCAGTCCCAGGCCTATGGGAAGAAGCAGCTGCGGCACAAGCTCCACCCCGAAATCTGGCTTCCTCGCTTCTGCTCTAGAAAAAGCATCTCCAATATTCAACACGCTGAAAAAAATCCGCTTCACGTGACCATAATCAAGGGGATACTGCTCCTCAATGTGGATTTCTTTTTCACGCCAACAACCAGGACACAACCATAAGTGTATATACACACAGGACGCATTTCTTGTTATCCACTGCACCCGGGGGGGGGACGACTGAACTCTGCAGACCTTTCAGTTCTTAAACACCCACTTAAAACACAGTAGAAAAGGCTGCCATGCCAAATCTCAAACCTCTCTGGATTTTGTTATGGCTACGTTACATAGCCAGCATCTGCAGAACAAGACACAGAAAGCAGGACTTGGCATGCAGATCTGGATTATCTGCCACCACGCCAAATATGAGAACAGCAACACCACTTCTTCCAGCATCACGAGGCCTTTCTTCACGCTACACTGTGTCCTCCTTTCCTCCTTCCTAGGGGCAGGTGAAGGAACAAGGTCACGGGCTAACTTTTTACAACCACTACCTGAGCCTGCAGCACAGCCAAAGTGACATGATAGGTGTCCACAGAAACAGCAACTGGGGACTGCTGAGTAACAGACACAGGGAATTTCACAGCTTCAGCTGACAGATGGCAACACAGCACCTAGAGAGAAACGGAAAGAAGAGTTTATACCCCGGTCAGAGGCTATCACCAAGCGACAGCAAAACCTCTAAAAGTGATAGGCAAGGGTTACCCATCACGGCGGGAAAGAAACATGAGGCTTACTCCCAGACCCTGTGGAACCTGCCATTAGAGACTATGCACGTGATGCAGTAAAGACATACTGGTGACAAGATCTCTCTTTTCCTCTCCACTGCAGGATCCTGATATTTGGGCTCAGCATACATATGCCCTAGCTCCATTGACATATCTCCCCTAGGGCTCCCCCAGAGTCGGCTGGCACACCACCAAACTCAACAACGAATCTTGCCCGAAACCTCCCCAGTTCCACGATCCCTATCACGCAGCTCTCAGCAGCCTCCCTACAACACACATCAGTCGACAGAAGAAACACATACAGAACAATTCAGACTAGCAAAGCCTTACCATGCTGCGGTCCGACTGTCCCTTGCACATCACTCGGCTTATACTTGCAGCTGGTGGTAGCTGGGAACCCTCTTCGAACGTGATCTGCACTGAACTCTACAAAAAGAGAACTCCATTAGTTCCCACTGATCAAGATATCCCAAATAGTTTGAAGGAGGACGAATGATGCTGAGTTGGAGGCCCCAGGCACACCCAGGTCCCTTTCCATGAGTCTTGATAGGCACAACCATCGCACGCTGCAATCTGCCCACCTTAGCTTGCCCTTACAGAGGAGGAAAGCAAGGTCTTCAGTCGAGGCTTAGACTCACAAACACTACATTAATTTCAGGCAGGCAAGCTGAAATGAGAATGTAAAACTGTACTGGATAGCAGTCAACTCTAAGTCAAGTGCATCAACCCTCTTTCACTGCAGAAGCTTTCCCATTTCTTCTCTCTCTCCCTGCTCTGTGCTAGCCCTGCCCCAAGTTAAAAACAAACAAACCAACCAACCAACCAAAGTTCACCAAGCTGAAAGAAGCCACACAGAAACAAGAAAACCACAGAAGAAAACAGACTACCGAGAAGTGACCAGGACTAACTAGGACTCCAGAAAGCTAGCCTCCCTCTACTATCCTTTCATACCAAACCCTGAGACTTCTACCCCAGTTTTAGCATTTTCTTTTCCCTCTCCTGGGACTACACACAAGGGAGAGGCAGCAAAGAGTTCCTCAGCAGAACACATCGCGCAGAAACTCGGTACCGAAGCGCTAGCTAAAAACCAAAACGCTACCTTTCAGCTGTTTTGTCACCTGGCACCGAGATACCTGAAAACCAACTGCATTATAAAGGATAGTTGCAAGTCTAGGCCAAATGTTGCAATGCAGTAATCTTCTGTATAGATCACAAAGCTTAGACAGAATCACAGAATGGTTAAGAGATGGAAGGGACCTTAAAGCTCATCCAGTTCTAATCCCCTGCCACAGGCAGGGACACCTTCCACTAGACCACGTTGCTCAAAGCGCCGTCCAAACCGGCAGAACTTCAAGAACACCGCACTTGACCTATGTAATTAAGATCTGGTCTGTCTTGTGCAGTTACTTTTGAGTAGAACTGCTTAACAAGCCTTACTAATCCTTCTGCTCTCCACATGCCAGACACCACAGTACCAAAAGTGAAGCACCCCATACTTGCTGCCAAAGTAAAGCCCTCCTTTGAAAAGCCAAATCACAGAGGACGCTCCTTCGGGTTCTGCAACCTTTATTCTAATGGCTGTATTGCAGGGGTGCAACTTACCTGCCTTGTAACTAAAAAAGACTTCTCAAAAAAAAAGCTATGGGTACAGTGCAGGCAACACATAACTAAAACAAGCACTTCCTCCAAGGTGCCTTCCCCAAAGATCCGATTTCTTCATCTCACACCAGCAAGTTATTATCAAGTACAACAGACTCCGGACCATAGCTTTTGTGGGAAAAAGCCCCTGCCTCGCAGGCAACACAAGCTACCGTGCAATTCTTTCCACGTGGGATAGTGTGGCACATTTTTCTTCACAGACTGCAAAACTATAGATCAACATAACGGTAACGCCAGGAGATTAAAGGAAATAAACACCACAAAGTCGGGAAGAGGTTGCTGTGGAAACCTCAAAGCGGCCACAGCAGCCGGCTTCATTAGATCCGAGTC
>NW_009939923.1:0-26899 GCF_000696875.1 Nestor notabilis
TCGTTACTGGTCTCCATCTGGACATTGAACCCTTTACCGCAACTCTTTGTGTGTGGCCGTCCAGCCAGTTCTTTATCCACTGAGTGGTCCATCCATCAAAGTGGTGTCTCTCCAATTTAGAGACAAGGACCAACAAGATGAAAAAGATATTTTATAAAATAAGAATGCCTTCAAATTCCCATGCAGATGACTTGAATAGAACTTGACACTAAAGTTGTTTATAGGTTGCATACCCAAGCAATACTTCAAAAATAATGGTAGCAAAGCCATTCTGTAAGAACGTTTAGGCTCCTGTTACATTTTTCTGCTCGGAGGTAATTTATACAAAGACTTTTATTGACATTTATTTTTACAGGCAGGAAAATCAACTGGGAAATGAAATACTAATCATTTATTATTAGGCTAATTTAGTAACTGATCAAGGATTGTTCTTCACTCAGAATCACACAGATTTTGCTTGTCATCTACAGACAGCCTAATTGCTGTTCTGTAATTACCTGCCTCAGGAAGCACTTACTTAAATTAATTTTTCTCAATTTTTTTCTTTTTTCTTTTTTTTTTTTTTTACCTATCTGTCTGAGCTGAAATGGTAAATTCCAATTAATTCCTGACCTGAAATGATCTGATTAATCTACAGCCTTTCTCCTTGCAATTAGGTTGACCCTATGCCTCAGGAAAGTTAAGACTATTTTAATATACCCTGAGAGAGTGAAAGATAAGGTTGTGAAAATTCAGTATGTGCTCTCCAGTCTCAAAATTTAAGTCTTTTGAACAGCTGTTAGATAACAACAATGGGAGACCCTTTCTCCTTACCAATTCCATGATTTTCTTCTTGCCAGCCTCCTGCTGTGTCTGGTACCCTGCTTGGACTGTCAAATATGAAGCCTTTGAAGTGATTTGTATACCTTTTAATCCTTTCTATCCTGTACACTGTGACTCTTTTTTTTCCTCACTTATTTTACTCTGCCAACCTATATCTTTCTCCTACGGGAATATATATTGTATAGTTTCAAGCTACTCATCCCAACCTTTTTTAGTATCTATTTATATTTAGATATCTGTGATTCAAGTTTTAAGCTTCATGGAATAACCACACATATTAGCAATCTCCTACTGTATGGAAATCATTTCTGCTGCAAAGAAGCCAGAAGCACACCAAAGAGCAGCAGTCATGGGTTGAAAAGGCTGACCTGAAGACTCCACCTTGTCTGCAGTGGAAGGCTAATCATTATTGCGCCATTGCCCCTCCAATAACAATCTATCTCATTCAAGGCTAGGCTCATCAGATGAATCTCACCCTGCATTCTATATAGATCTCTTAAAAACAAAACCCAAAATGTCTGGCTTGTGTGTTAGAAAGGATGCAGCAAGAAACAGATACATGCAGTTCACCTGATTTATACTCTAATAATTAGTTCCTCTACTATTCTTTGAACACGCTCTACTACTGTTTGAATATGTATAATTTCTAAAAAGTTGCAGAAATGTTTGGGTGTGCTCACCTTGAATATCAGGATAAATCACCATATAAAGCAATGTCCAACATAAAGAGGTGGGTATAGTTTCTGTGCCTGCCAGAAAAAGGCCAAATATAGTCGGGATCATAAGTAGCATCGACATCTCCATTAGTCAGCAGATATGAACTGAACGGATCAAGTTATGGCACATAAAAAAAAAAAAACCCACCTTGCATCACAGGAATATTTACTGGTCCTATCCAAAATGAAAAGTAAAATTAAAGGGCTAGAAAACAAAAAATTCCTGAATAAAACAAAAATACTTTCCAATATTCTCTGGTACATCTAAATTTGTGTAGACATCATTATAATCAAAGGAGGTTTTAAAATTTCTTGTTAGTGGAATGTAAGAAGAGTTCAAAGATACTATTTATCTCATCCAAATAGTAATCAATAAAACCTTGATTTTCATCTGGCTTTCCTTCTTCTTGTGGCTTTCAAGTTCCTTTGCTAATAGAGCATTCACAAAATTTATGCTGGACATAGCCCACTTAAGTGGTGTTAGGAAATTACTTGCAAGCCACAGAAACATATACCTATAAAAGAGATATTTTAGATATGCAGTATTACTGACATTAGCAAACTAAATTTGAATCCTAATACAGACTTTTGGGTAGTGGAAAAAGCAAATGAAAAACACCGATGACTGCATCTTCACCATTACATTGAAGTGATAGTGCCTGTCCTACGATTCATTAAATCATTTCTTAATCCCATTTTTTCCTGGAGCAGAATTTTCTTAGCTTTATGCTATACATTTTCCATTGTGATGTACAAAGAATAAATGAAGTCCCTCTGTACCCCAATTCTTTGCTAGGCTGAAGTTCAGTAGCAAGGACCTCATATAAAACCTGTCCCTCTTCTTGGTTTATCCAACATGCGTATCATTTTGCTCTCATTGCTAAAAAAAACTGATCCAGGCTGACTTGACACATCTGCTAACTAAAAAACAGAAACCTCCAAACCTAGGCTTATTTTCTTACTGTAGGATACTGTGAATGCATAGAGATTTTACTCAGATACACCTCCTCATAGATAAGAAGCAAACATATGCAAAACAACTTGATGAAGTAGAAATACGGAGCCTCGTGGATTCCCTCCTGTTAATTGTTTTAAACTTATTCACAGTCTCGTGCTTACACCATTACAAAACATCTCAAGAGAAAAGAAATGAACCTGTATTTAATCCCATTCTTCTACTGAATTTCGCATTCTTTTTTCCCCTTTTACAGATTGCACCATGTCCTTCCAGTTTACAGAAATACTGCAGCTTAAATTATGCATTAGGTCATAACTCTCGGGCTCCCCTATTTAAATGGCAGGTGCATTACAAAGATTTATCTTCCCACAAACCTATTCAGATTCCTGGTTTGTATTTCTTCTTTGTCCTACTGTGTAATTTTGCTTAAAACTACCTGTCTACCTACCAGGAAAAGAGATTAGTACAGACCATCATTAAATGATTGTACATTTACTATGAAAGCACTACAGTGAGCAAGAGAGAATGAAATATTGGACTCGAATGGTTGTGTTAGCTGCGGATACACTGTTTAAGGTTTTTAAGAACAGTTTATACAAATACCTACCAAGAGCAGATCAGAAGTAGCTGATCCTTTGTTTACCCTGATTGGAAGACAGCTTAAGATTCACTCCACCCGCATCATACATAGTGGGATGGGTTGGTTTTGGTTTTTTTTTTTTTTTTTTGTTTGGTTGTTTTTGTTTTTTTTACCAGAAGTATCATAATAGTCCTCAAATTCTATGGAACCTTGATTACAGCAGTTTGCAGTTAGTAAGACATGATGGAAATCATGCAAGACACAAAGCCAGATGAGTTCCAGAAAGTTCTGCAGGAGCAGGCTGCCTTGTACATCAGTAAATTGACTTCTTGACTATATAGGGTATTGTGGTTCCCATTCATAAATCATTTATCATAAAACTGCTCTTGTTTGAGGCAATCTGTTCCACTGCTTTTGGAGTTGCAGTCACAGTTTCACACAGAATCAAGATAGCAATTTTTTCTGTCCAGCGGACCAGATGTGAACTTGGGAGCTGCTATCTTAAATAGCAACAGATACCACGCAGCAGCTAATGGAGAGTGACTTCCAGCATGTATTACCGAATTCTCAAAAGGACACAGAGGTGGTACAGGTGTTGCTGCCAAGAACGATAGGAAAAAAGCTACCATTAAGTAATTTCGTTATATGTTACCTCTGTGCAAAACAGTTGCTCCATTGAAGTTTCTATGAAGTTAGCTAACAGTAGTGAAGGAAGTAGTAAATATCCATCACTGTCCCTGGAAGTGTTAAAAAACCATATAGATGAGGCCCTTAGTGACATGGTTTAGTGGTGGCCTTGGCAGTACTGGGGTAATGATTGGACTTGATGATCTTAAAGGTCTTTTCCAACCTAGTTGAGTCTATATTACTCCTCACGTATGTTGACAGTCATATGATTTCATATACTGAAGAAAGCAACTTTGCCAGACAGAATTTATGATAAGCCTGTTTCAGAGCTTTTCAGATATTTTTTTACATATATATTTCTTACTACTGAGTTTCTGTAACAGTTTCAGACACTGTAAAACTGGAGTTGTACAGGTAGCGCTCTTGCAAGAAAGTACTTTGTACATCTCCCAGACATGTAGCAATATACGCTTCCATTCCTGTTCACCAGACATGGAAATTTCTGTGCTATGATGAAGCATAAGCAATTGAAACAAGTTTTGAACTAGGTGTCTAGAAGTACTGTTCTGATGCACGCTCCAGCAATTCCAGGTGCACTAGTATTTATTTTTGGTTTAAAAGTAACAAGCAAGATGCCTTTTTTATCATCTATCTAATATGAAGTAAACAAACAAAAATTAATTTTCCTCACAAAGAGATGTTGCTCCCAAAGGCTGTTATAGTTTCAGTGGATTCAACCAAATGGTCAAAATTTTCATCACCCTTAGAGAAGTGATGTCCCAAAATCACAAATCACATTTGAGACAGCATGAACAGGTATAGTGGGGTCCAGAGGTTTTGCTGTAAACACAGTGAACAGCATTGACCATTACATTTACTGTTCCTGCTTTTCCCACTGAAGGGATAGCTGAGAACATTTTGTACACGCTTGTGACATTAATTATATTGCTGAGTGACAAACTGCAATTTACTGGTAAAGGGCGTGATTAAAAAGTAACTTCAGACATGCAAAAAGCACTGTTAAGAAAAGGTAAAACTACTGGTAGGAACAGAACTTGCAGTAGTAATAGTAGTTATAAAAATACCCAGGTTTCACAGAACCTTAGCATCAATAGATCTCATGTTTAGCAATAACCTGGGGTAGCAAAAAGGTCAGCAGAGACATTGATTGAATAAGCAGCTGAACGGAAAAGAGAACCACCTTCTATTCTTTGCTCATATCCTTTACACCTGAATAATAGTTGAGCATACCTGTAGATTAACCCTGTTATTCAGCAGCAGCACCTGAACAAACTTCCCCTCTTACTGAGAAGGCTACCACAAATTATGTAAGGGGAGCTTTATCCACTGTACTTCCCAGCACAGAGACAGAGGGTTGTGCAGTCTTGGTCAGAACTTTTAATATTTTGGGTCTTGTTTTTCTTTTCCGCAGAGGGACATGGGATGTTGTGTCACTTGTTTTGATAGTTTGCTCTTACCTCAATTCTGCAACCAGGAATAACGTAAAACTGACTAAGAAGTAGTAATAGTAACAGACAGGGATCATGGAGTCTCAGTTCTAAGTTTATACTCTAGGGTTTCACATGTAGCACTTCTGCAAGGAAATGTCTCATGCAGATCATATGATAAAGACCTTTGAGACCAAAGAAAACAAAAGAAATCCATTTTTGTTATCAAGTACTTTCAAAATATAAGGGTGGCCCATTCATCAGCAAAATCACCCCTTGCACAGACTGACCTGCATGCTGAGTTTTGTTTTCTGTAAGTATTCCACTAGGTGACAGGACTCCTCTTGTAGTTGATACTCCTGGTCTTTTTTTCCCTACTCCCATTTTCCTCATTGTTGCAAGTCCAAAATGCCTCTTCTGCTTCCAGAGACAACCATGAGAGAACAAAACACCTAGGACATAATGAATTAATGCTGCTAATGCTTTATAAATTAATGAATTGTTACAATTAATACTTCAATGAAACTTCTTTTTGGTTCTTTTTTTTCCTTTTAAGCAGGGAGAAGGGATGCGAATGTCTTCACGACCCCTGAAACTCACCTGCCTCACACACTTGCAGACCTATCAGGCCATAAGGGTAGGAAGAAAATGCAGGGGACAGTGAAAGACCAGAATAGAAACAGTCATAGCTGCCATTTATGTATTGGCTTTCATTAGTCAAGCTCAAAGCTCTTTTGGAATGAGAATCTCAGGGTTGATTACGCCCAGAGAGATAAAGCAAGTTGCTGAGAGTCACAGGCAAGCTATGAACAGATCTAGGAACAGAATTTGAAGTTCCCAAGTCCCATTCCAACACTCTGTCTTCCAACCTAAACAGCTCATGAATCTTCAGGTCCCAACAACACAGATGACAGAAGGAGGCAATAACATATCTTGCATATTTATAATGCATGTAAGCAAAGTTCTTTTTCCCTGAACTCAACACATAGAATGGGACCTTCCATTGCTCACATTTCCCGGCCTCCTGTTCACTCTAGTTCCGTGCTCTAAGCAGCACACTCCCTTTCTCAGTGCCTGCCTAGACATACTGTGTCCATGTAACTCTCTCCCCACTGAGAAATCAAGTGGGAAGAGAGACACGAACAACCATTTGACAGCTCCTGTTACGAAGCTTTTGAAAGACTGGGGGATGCAGGGAGGGAAGGAAGAGCTAAGTTGAGAAATCCTAATTGGTGTCTCCACTGGAAGGAAAAAAACAAAACAAAACAAAAAAAACACCACCACATTAAAAACAAAAACAAAAACAAAACCAAAAAAACCCTGCTCAGCAATTGTCTGCTCTGTTTAGCTTGACATTGGGCCAGGCAGCACGCACACACTACCATGCCAAGTAATACATGCGCAGCATGGAACCAGTCAGTGTTTTCCAATACACACTGAGCCTGTCTCTACAACAGTAAAACAATGAACCCTGGTATTTATGGCCTAGCAGCTGCAAACAGCCTGGGCAGAAGTGTACCAGGAACCCTTGTCACCTCCAGTACATCACATTCATCATTTGTTTGCTTCACACCTTTCTGAAGATGTTCTTTCCCTGTCCTCTGCAGTTGTTGCATTTGCCTCACTCCTATATCCTGAAATCTTCGTTACAAAAGCAGATTCCATCTGTTCAAAACAACCAACCTTAACATCTGTCATCTTGACTGGTGAGCTCCTGCAATAGCATTTGTGTCAGAGGAGAGCAAGCAAGATTTATGTGAAGAGCTACTGCTCACATATACTGAAAATATAAAGAATATTGAATTATTTTAAAACAGCTTTCTCGCTTTACCCTTCCTTGTAAACTTCAGTCTAAGGTTTTCTGAAATAACTTACCCTCATCCTACTTCAGCATGCCCACAGCTCCCACCTAGGAATAAGAAAACACACTGCCCAGTG
This sequence comes from Nestor notabilis, assembly GCF_000696875.1. NCBI lineage: Eukaryota > Metazoa > Chordata > Aves > Psittaciformes > Psittacidae > Nestor > Nestor notabilis. Next base: position 7,090 of record NW_009939923.1, read on the forward strand.
TCCAAAAGGCCAGGCTCAGCAAGACCAGACTGATCCTGCAGAAAGGTCTAGGACAGCAGACCACAGGCAGAAGGACAGGGTCACAGTGAAAGCAGCAAGACCACTTACACAGATCCAGGCTGCAACATTGTGAGCAATCACATGAAGAAATGAAGTTCTGGTGCACACAAGCTGCCAAGTCAAGTTATTTAGATAATTTCATCAGGTAACTCATTTTCAAATAGCATCAAATCCTGGAAAATTGAGTGGATAAGTGACTGCTCAACAGCATAAGAGTTATTCTAGAGCTGTCAGAATTGGCTGATAAAACCATAGAAGGTATTTAATTTTAAATTAATTAATCTCAGGTTTTTCCCTATTTAACTTGTCAAGTGTAAGATTCATAGAACCATGCTGCTGAAAATGATGCTACTTAACCCTTTCTCTTTCCATTTCTTGCCCCAAAACCTAAACAAACAGATACAGAAGGCACACAGGCACTCTCCTTGCCCTCTTATGGTTCTGCACTTTATGGAAAGCATCAGCACATGCAGCCCACTAGAGTAGAAGGGCTGCATAGTACTGCACAGGGAAGTCGAGTGGTGGCTGCTCAGAAAAATAAAGCAAGCAAATGCTGTAATGTCACTGCTGCTGCTCTGCAGCCCCCTGAAGCTGCCTTATATTTCGTGTTTGAATCTGAAATTATTAAAAGCCACTAACACATAAAAGACAAATGTTCATCTACACATTTTTCAAGACTGAACAATGCAAAATTGTACTTTGCACATTTTCCTTTACTAAACCACCAAAAAACCCAAATCAAACTCATTAGAAAACTAACTGAAAGGAGCATCAATACCTGTACCACTCAGACGCTTGCTTGAAGTTTAACAGAATTTACAGAAGCTCTTAAGAAGCCTATGCACAGCATTTAATCTTTATATTTCATGATCATAGCATACATTGATTCCAATCAATATCCTTGGTTTTGCTAAAATGTTTTGAGGTGGAAACTGCAGACTGGAAAATTCAAGCAAGCCTGCTCAGAGAAATGATGATAACATTTTAAAACAGGAAACTTATACAGTTGTATGGAATCTCTTAATCTCCTATATATACTTGAAGATAGAACATTAGCTGAGTTCTTGATCAAAGTGTTAAAAATCCAATTTAATATATCAGCTAATAACAACAACAACCACCCCCACAAAACTCTATACAAAGTCAGAATTCATAGAGAACCACGGGGCACCAAATGATCAAGAGTTAAAGAAAGCTGGTTTAGTGTCATAGCGTAAGGGATGTAAACTGCTGTAACTCTTATATTCACCTATAAGATGGTATTTAGGGCCAAATTCTGAAGCACCATACACACTAATATGACTCAACCTGCGAAGTCCCACAAATTTGAAAATCATACATCTTCTTTCCTTTGCCTCCTGAATTCCAAATGAGATAGTTCCTGACAGTTGACTTAGCAGACAGAGGCACCCTAAGTCAACTCCAATTTCACCACTGCAACTTGCTTTGGCACTTCTGAATCAGCAAGATGTCCAATTTGTACATTGAAAGCAAGGAGAAAACAGATTTCGCCAGCCAAACAAGAGTTGGAAAAATGAAAGATGAGGTCTGAAATCCTGTCCCAAATGAGTAAAAAAACAAAACAAAAAAAATTAAAAAAAAAAAAACAAAACCAAAGCAATAACCCGCACAAAAAATAAAAAAAAAACAAAACCAAAAAAACCAACAAACAAACCAAAACAAACAACCAAACTAAACAAGCAAAAAAAAAAAAAAAAAAAAAAAAATCCCAGAAAAACTCTTGGAAGGAAACTAAAGAGATTACCTAAATCCCATCTTGTCCCAAAACACCAGAATTATGCCATTCTGTTTGCTTTCCAATGGTGGAGATTCCCCAAACATTCAAAGCAACCTACTGTAGTCCATAGGTTACACCAAGGTCCACAAATAACAGAAGTAAGTCTCTTAAATTAAAATTTGCTACACATTAGTACAAACATCTCCAGGAAAGCTTGTGGGGTCCACAATTCAATAATAAGTTTCACCTGTTTCTTCAGTTTATTGGTTCTTTTCCACAGATAAAATAGAACCTGTGCATTTTTTCACCTCCAAAATTTGCAACAGGAAATTTTAATCCTTACCATGAAAAATAAAATTAATTCAGAAAACACCATACAATGCACTGAAAAATAATCCCTCAATTGTGTTCCACATAATAGCATAACTTAACCTAGAATATAATAAAAGGGGAAAGTAGATATTCTAATACTTAAATTACACCTTTTTTTAAAAAGGAAAAAAAGACGTTAATTTAGCTTTAACCTGAATAAATTAAATTCTTCTTCACCTCAGAGACCATAGCCTAAAAACCAGGTATTGTGTAGATATTTCTTCTTCTATAAAAGAAACCACATAAGAATTGTAGTATTTCAGAAAGGTACTAAGTCACATATCCTTGGTATTTTAATGTTTAACTACAGGAAACTCTATGAGGGGTTACCATTTTATCCTTTATATCCTTGGATAACTGTTCAGTAATTAGCATTTAGAATTTTTTTTCCTTCTTAGAATTGATACTGTGTCTAAGTGAAAAAAGAGACAGATCATAATGACAGATCATACAAAAGAGTAGGTGTGGCTTTGGCTAACTGCAAAGGCTCACATATTTCAGTTTTCTAAGGACTTCAGCTTGGGGAAACTGTAATTGTCAGAAAGAGAGAGAGGGGGCTAAAGCAGACTCTTTAGAAAAAAAGAGTTTAACTTCAGAAGCAGCAAACTCACCTATAGAACTCCAGACTTTCACAGGAAGTTGTATTAAAAAGTGACAAGATAAAATTTTAATAAGATGTTGGGGATCGCTGAGTTTTTTATAGCTCTAGTAGTGTGTCTCCTGATTTTGCAGTTCCTAAAGCTGCAATGGATGTGCACCCAGCTTCCTCCAGGACCAGTTCCCCTCCCCGTCATTGGAAACTTGTGGCTGCTGGACTTCAAACTTCGTCGAGAAACTCTCACTAAGGTATTTATCACTATGGTCAAAAAATCAGTCTGAATCTATTTTAACTTGACTTGTACTTTATTTTAACTTGACTTGATAGCATAGGAACAGTCTAAACTTGGAATTATTTTTCTTTTTAACCTCAAGCTCGATTATCAGCCAATTTCAAAGAATACAAGGACCCCGCATTATTAAAAATATTTGAGTAATAAACACCATAATTGCTTTACTCCTTGTTATTTTCATTCTCTTTTGGATACAGTAACACCCATGCATAACATTATCACAAGCAGTGTCAATAGCATGAAATTCCATGGACAGTTTCATTCTCTGTCTCTATGTTGATATCTAGCCCTGTAAACCACCTCTAGCAGAAATTCCTTTGCCTGATACCAGTGTCACTGAAACATCTCCAGGTCACATGTGGTCCCATCTCCATTAGAAAACCAAACGTGTACTCTAAACTGACTCTTTTTTTTTTTTTTTTCTTATTTGTACAGCAAAAAGATTCTCTGCAGTAAATGGATTATTACTAAAAAAAAGGCAGGAAAATTTTGTTGCTTTTATGTTCACAGCATGATTCCTTTATAAGCCAATTTAAATTATTTTTCAAAGTAAGGAACTTGCTTTAAACTATTTTAAGGAAAAATGCAAGCATGATCTGAAGAAAGACAATAGAGAAAAAAGTGAAAAAAAAAACCAAACCCAACCTGGAGGCTACAGGAAAAAAAATGCAAAATCATTTCTTTGCTTTCTTCAGAAGTTAGAGGCAAGAAAACCTATAATTTGGTTCATCAACAAAATAAACAGAAAAACTCTGTACTTTTTTGTTCTTTGATTCTGAGCTGGCAGAGAAGACCTCCGTTTCTCTTTCTGTGAAATTTTCAGAGGTTGTCTTCTGAGAGATGTCCTCTGTATTTATTCCACAAAAGTACAATTATCTTCTATTCCCAAAGCACATTACAACAGAACAGTAATTTTTTTTCTGAAACCTGCAATTCAACTCAATGTGGGCAAATGGGTTTAGTTACAATTACAGAAAACTCTTAAAATAAGTACTTAAATGTATGCATTCCCTGTTCTTATTTATTAGTTTACTCTTATTACTCTTCAGTTAACCAACATCTATGGAAATATCTACACATTGTGGATGGGACAGACACCTATGGTTGTACTAAACGGGTACAAAGCAGTAAAAGATGGCATCATCACCCATTCCGAGGAAGTTTCCGGAAGACCTCTCACCCCATTCTACAGGGATATGATGGGTGAGAAAGGTACAAAATGTTCCAAAACACTGAAACACAAACAAGATGTAAAGAACAAAGAGGCTTTCCTATATATGCACATGTTCATGAGTTACTGCTATGCAAGTACATAACAGGGCTTACAAAGCAAAAAAAGTTCCATGCAGAGCTAGCATATTAAGAAAAGGAAAAAACAAATGTTTCTCCTCTTATAAAGCATACTACTGACCTTTTTCTTCCCAATAGATTCAAAGGATTATTTACCTAGAGAAGTTACCTGTCAGTTGTATCACTTCTAAACCAGAACACATCTATAGACAAAGCTGATCTGACCTTACCAAAACTGACTACCACTCATCTTCCAGAGTCACATTTATGAGCAACCTGGTAGTCATAAAAACCTAATGTAGAAACCAAAAGCCAGTATCTGAAATCACGGTATCTTCTTTGTTAGTGAAATATAACCTACATCAAATTTTGCCTCCTGCATGAAAAGATTTCCCTTGCCAGCAATGAAATAAATGTTTCTGTGTTCTTAAGGTATTTTTTTGACAAGTGGGCACACCTGGAAGCAACAGAGACGTTTTGGCATGACCATTATAAGAAGTCTGGCACTTGGCAAGAACAATTTGGAGCATCAAATTCAAACAGAGGCCTGTCACCTCGTGGAAATCTTTGTAAACACAAAAGGTAAATTCACTAGAAAACTAACACTTAGAGCTTTTTCTGAAATATAGTAGATTAGGGGACTAAAAGTTTCATAATACATTTTTACAAGTGATAGATATTTTTCATATTAGTGGAACTTTCACCTGCTTCTTAATTCTTTCAAAAAAAAAAAAAAAAAAGTTTTGTCTGTGCAGCAGGAAACATAACATTATTTTTTGAAATAAGGATAGTGAAAAAAATGTTTATTATCAACACAGTCTTGGGGACAGCTGGTAAAAATTCCTATGTTTAAGGAGTACAGAAAAACCCTATGTTGTTCTCCATAAAATATACAACTTGTGACCTGCTGCAAGTCATTCTAGGACAGCAGGCCTTTAGGATTTGGCAGAGGAAGAACTCCAACACAAGGAAGGTATCATTCAGTTGTCCAACAAAAATTCTTTTTAAGGTTTGACTGAAATAGAAACCAATAGAATTTTAGCATGATGTCAGAAGAAGGCAATTAAATGTAAATATTCTGAACAGCCAAATCCTTTAGCCACATTGTGTTCCACACTGATGTGAAAACACAGAGAAGTTGCCCTAAGGTCTCTCCAACTCTCCTTGCACTAGACACAGCAAAACGGCCCATTTCTATTCTGACAGATCTTTATTCACAGACCTTTAAAATGTACAAGATGAACAAACCATTGACTTGAGTCCCTGCACACACCAAATCTTTACCTTCCACGCAATCCTTCCTCAATTTTAGACTCAGTAATTGTATTTACTCATTCCCAGAAGGACTACAAGCATTAGACTGAAGTCAGAAATGCATAATCCACCATTTTGCACAGTAGCATAATTCAAAGGTTTTGTCTTTTCAGTCAGGGGTGTGGGGGCAGGGAGGGAAATACATGTAGTTGAACTGTTAAGCTGTACTTGAAAACCAGAGTGAGACAAGTCATTCCAACCTGTCTAAGAAATTATAACTTTCAAATTGGTTTTTTGCTTGTTTTTTGTTTGGGATTGGGGGAAGGACGTTTGATTTGTTTTTAATTGCCAAACTTAAAATATCTGCCTCCAGATTTGAAGGCGTATGTTCTAATTAATTGCTTGTGTTTCCGCACAACCCAGACCACAAGTCAAAGAGAAGAGAGACATTGTCTTCTCAAAATTGATAATCGCTCTATTCTACAAGAGCAAAAAGCAGATTGAAAACAAAGATTCCCTGCACTTACAATCCATACAGTTAATTTGTATTAAACTAATTCTATTAAAGTTTACTTGCGTGAAATTTATCTAAAAGTAGTCTGATTTACTGTTATTTTTACCATTAAAAAAAAAAAAAGTCTTTTTTCTCACTGTGCATCAATATTCATGGTACCTCCTACATTCACAGGCAAACCTTTCGACCCCCACACTGTTATTGTCCAGGCCATTGCAAATATAATTTGTGCTGTTGTCTTTGGTCACCGCTTCTCCAATGAGGATGAATCTTTCAGCAAGCTTATCAAAGCTGTTTATTTTGTGATCTACTTTCAAGCTACTATCTGGGGCAGGGTAAGATTTTCATTTTCTTGTTCTTACTCCTTAAAATGCCTTTGTATTTTGCAAGTCAAAGCAAATAAACTAAAAGATGATTCCCAAACATACCCTAGTTCTGTGAGCCACTGTGCAGTAATAAATTAACACATACCTTGTATATGTCATTACTGCCTTATATTCCTTCTTCGCCTCACTAAATCATGTGTCCTTAAATTTAAATTCTAGATCATTGCTGGTTTTCACAGATTTCCAAAATATATAATGTATTTTAAATAAGTAATCATTTGCAGAGTAGTATGTACGTAAGATTCTTAAACCTTAATATAAAGCAACTCTTAAAATTTTTCACTTAGTCTGAAGAATACAGAAGTGCAGTCAAAAAGAACTAAGCCTTTACAGTCCTATTCTTTTCAGAAGATATCTTGCTTCTCATGTAATTCATATTACCACCAAGATTTGAGCTTCCTATAAGATAAAGGTGACTATTTTATCACATGAAGAAGAATATTTTTAAGTTCTTGAAAGCCTAGCTATTGCTTATGTTGTGCAGACTTTGGCACACTGGCATTCCATAACACTACCAGGATCTCCAATTCTTCTATATGGAGATGTCTTAGGAAAAATAAAATAATATATCAGAGTAAAAATCAAGGTTGATAAAATCTGCTTGTGAGCCAGATTCACTTCAATTACTCTGATTCACTCACTTTCAGAAGCTCTTGTTGCATTATCAGATACGCATCCAAAAAGTAAAATATAATCATTCTCCTGCTTTCCTGTGACCTGATATCCACTATTACAGAATGTTGACATTCTGGTTAGCTGATGGGGATGAAGAAGTCTGCACTGGCCAATAGATCTCTCATCACAGGCCATAAATAAAACAAAGGCTCTGCCAGTAGCCCTAGGGACTGAAGTCCATTCACAAAGCATAACTATACAAAGAAACAAAAAAAATATTTTTCCCCTCAACAAATACACATGCTAGTTTCTCCTGGAGGAAAGTCTTCTAAGACTGAGAGGTCAAGTCAGCTTCTATACCTTTTCAATCTTCAATTTATGTATTAAAGAAAGAAATTCTGGTTATTGAATATTTACAACTTGATCATAACAATTTTGACTGCTGCATATTACTAATAGCTCATTAATAAATATCAGACAAGTTTTCCAAGTTCACTTAGAGGGCAATGTAGAGGTTTCATAATTCCTCTTACAAATGTAGAATAATTTATAACATAAAGGACATCTGCATGTCAGATAATCCAACTTCGTGCTCCAAGCAGGCCTAATTAGATCAGATTGTTTCTAGGGACTTCTCTGGCCAACTCACAAGTCTCCAAGGATGGAGATTTCACACAGACTCTGGGAAACCTGTTCCCAACATTTAATATCTTTCTGACTTGTGTCTATTGCCTCTTATCCTAATTAGGAGCGCATGTATGGCAGTGACTTCACAGACTTATCAGGAAATCAGAATTAGTCAGTTTAGAAGAGCTCTTGTTTCTTCCTTTTTGTTTACAATCACAGATGTATGATGCTTTCCCATGGCTTATGCACCACCTCCCAGGACCTCATCAGAAAGTGTTTGCATACAATGACTTCATGCACCATTTAGTTATGAAGGAGGTCCAAGCTCACAAGACACAGAAAGCAGGTGTTCCACAGGATCTCATTGACTTCTACCTAGCTCAAATAATAAAAGTAAGTATGTGTTTATTGCACTGCCCCCTCCTTGGCCTCAATGCCTACTACACATACTTGCTGTTCAAGTAACTGCTACAGAATTTTTATATGCATGCTTTATTTGTTTAGCAATAAACTTTTTTTGCTTTTTCAGTGGGCTGCTCATTGTTTTCATCAAATAACGACGATTTCTATGTGACTGATAAAATGTCTGAAATTATCCACTTTATAATCTTATGAATATACTCTACAGACTAAAGACGACCCTACTTCTACGTTTAATACAGATAATATGGTGCAGACTGTGGTTGATCTTTTGCTGGGAGGGACAGAAACAACAAGTACCACCCTTCTCTGGGCACTGCTCTATATGATACAATACCCAGAAATACAAGGTGAGCAAAAGCATTACCAGAAAACACTGCATTCACCATTACATTTTGATGATGTTCATTATGATTTAAGTACTAGCTCAGTCACAAGCAGTACAACAAAATCACCCTTAACAATGAATATGAATGGTGGTACATCAAGAATCAAAATCTAGAAAACAAAACAAATGTGCTTTTTCTATTAGTTCACTAAGAAGCAACACTATCACAAATTAGTAGCATTGGTAGCAGCCACTGCTTTATCACATTAGAAGGGAATGGCAAAGACAGAATAACAAGCTAAAGACATTTCATAGTCTCTTCCTAACATTCAAAGTGGAAAAGCTTTTAAAAAGATAGCAGCTCTGATGTGTATTTATAAACATAACAGAAAATAGACCTCTAATTTAAAATTTTAATCCTTTTTTTTTTTGGAACATATCACTGTATTATTGTCATCGCAAAGTAGGATGTGTCTTAAACGAGAAATCATCCTGTGCTTTGGGGATATGCACTTTCTTGATCAACTAAAACCAACAGAGCAACCAAACCATGTGCCAATGTGTTTCATAGCAATGTAATTTTTTTTTTCTCTCAGTCCTAGACATACTCATACAGAAATATGCTGGAAAAGATGGCAGGGAGGAAGTTAAAATATTTTCATTTCTCTGCAGGAAAGGTTCAGAGAGAGATAGAGACTGTTCTGGAACCCTCCCATCTCATCAGTTATGAAGACCGCAAGAAACTGCCCTATACAAATGCTGTCATTCATGAGGCTTTGCGGTACAGCAATGTTACTTCCGTTGGGGTCGCTCGACAGTGTGTGAGGAACACAACTTTGCTGGGTTTTCACATTAAGAAGGTACAAAGTGTACCTCCGTGTTTCTTAAAGCTTTAGGCTATTCATATTTACTATTTATATGACATTATCTTCTGTAAATCCTAACTTTGCATAGAGACCAGTGGTAGCATGTCACAGACACAAAACAAAGCTGAGTGCTTTGAACCAAGGCTATGTCTACATTAGCAGATGCAAAAAGGAAACTTGGGAAAAGGCTAACAGCACAAGTAGCAAACATAGGGAGAACTGAAGTCTTTCTTCTCAGTAGTCAAATATGGATGATGTCTGGGTATCAAAGCTGAACATGCGTTTTAAGGAATGATGAAGAAATGAGGATTAATGAACGTCAAGCCAGCTAACTTTCACACATAAGGGAGCAGCTTCGAGCAACCTACTGTCATCCCTGACAAAACAAAAACACATACACAAAAGCCTCACATGCTTAAGATGGCAGCAAGACATCTGACAGTCACATCACCATGATATAAATGTCCCAAATATATTAAGCACAAAATTCATGTGATGGAATTGAAAGATCCTTCCAAAAAGAAACATGTTATGATTTGTCGGCAAAGTACATAAAATGATCCAGGCTCTCTCTAGCTTAGACCTGAAGACGCTTTTAGCAGTCCCAACAGAAAATAACTTAAACAAAGGCAAACAGCTAATACATTATGACAGACAGAAAGATACAGGTGTTTGTCATGCCTGGATGTGCACAGGAAAAGAATGAGCTGCATCCAAACACTGGGATGCAGGCACAGGATGGCACATTATCTATTAGAGAGAAGTCAAAAAAGGAAAAAGTAAATCAATTGTACATGGAAAATATAATCTCTGCTTCTTCTTGCAGGGCACACTTGTACTGCCAAACCTGCACTCCGTTGTGTATGACCCTGAGCACTGGGCGACCCCTTGGAAGTTCAACCCAAACCATTTCCTTGATTTGGATGGCAATTTTGTGAACAAAGAGGCATTCTTACCTTTCTCAGCAGGTAATGTCCTAATGTTTGAGTATTCCTGTTCGCTGTGTTGTGCGGCAAGACTAACACACTATTTCTAAATTCTAACATTTTAAAAACATACTTCTATAAAAACATATTTGACACAAAGATTTAAAGTCAGTAGTTGTACTGTAAGAGGCACAAATGTTATTTGCATTTTATTTTTTTCATACATTCAAACAGAGGATGAGTACAGCTAAAAGACACCATGTTTTTTCCTTGGTATGTATGGTTCCTACCATAAAGGTATCTGAGCTCCTTAATCCTTATGCATTAAGTTCTCAAATCATGTAATTAATTTATTCTCACCTTACAAACAGGAAACCCAAAGACAAAATTAATTTGACTTGTCAAAGTAGACAGAGAAAATGTGTGATAAAACAGAAAACCAAACCTCAGTCTCCCAAATCCAACAGTAATAGTCTCGTACCACGTTCTCTTGTAACTCCAGAAAACTAGCTAAATCCAGTCTTCTCAGAAGAATATTAGACAACTAAAAAAAAAAAATCTAACTTTAAAAAAGCATAGTATGATGTACAACTTACCTTATTTACAATGCAAAATGTAGCAATTCAAAGACATGGGGCAATAGGAAGAGTGAAAAGCAGTATAAAATATAACTCAGAGAACTTCCCTAGGCTACCAGTTTCTCCAATAAACAGATTATCAAGAAAAGCAGCACAAAGCAGGGAGCTGGCATTATTTACTGGAAAATATAAAAATTTAACAATAAAACCACTGGGAAACAGTTGAGATTTTTTTATGTTACTGTGACAGATTATACTATTATACATTTGTTGTAGATAAAAAGCAAATAGTATACTAAGTAATGTAAGAAGGAGTAAGATTAAACATCGTAAATCCAGATTCTAAAACCAGTTGCCCAAATTGCCTGCAAATCCCAAAATCATACTTGCAAAACAGGTACTTACCTCATTTACTCACCAAATGTCCACTAGTTTACATGAATCAAGACAACTGACATAGGCTACCATTTCAACCCAGCATAGGAAGTTTTCTTTTTTTAACTTGTTTTGGTTATTTTCTGTTGATCTAGTCTGAGTGTTTATCTATCCTGAATATGACTATTTTATTTTTTAGTCTGGAATATATATATACACACACACACACACTGAAATACACTGTGAAAACGATATGCCAAAATGAGTCACTGAGTCTGTACATCACTGCACACACCTGTTTCTTTCCCTTAGCTTACATATCTGCCCCGGACAGTGTTAGAGATACTGGGCTACAAGGACCCAATGTAGCCACCTTAATTTCTGTTGAAGAAACCCTGATTACACCCCTCTCAGCTTCATAATTGCACCCAGCAATTCTTCAGTCCTCCCTCCTCAACAACCAAAGACAAGACACTGAAATGCATGAAGCCTTTTAAAACCTGGCTTAACTGAGCAGTAATTCATGGTTCTCACAGAACAAGAAGCAAAAATGGAAATGGAGAACCTCATATATGCTCGGGGGGGGGGAGGAAGGGGGGGGCAGAAGACAGTAGAAGGGGCAAAAAATACTCAAACCAAAAGACTGACATAATTAGAGATGCACCATTTCTCAGTTAAATACATGTTTCACTACACCTCCAAAAGCAGTTGCTGTCCTTACAGAAGGAAATGGGAAATAACTATCATACATTAACAGAATTCATGGAACTCAGTAGAATTTTAAGGTTTTTTTCAGAACTTAACTGTATACAACTAACTCTGTTTCCCTTTCCTCTGCAGGGCACCGTGTATGTTTGGGGGAACAGATGGCACGAGTCGAATTGTTCATCTTCTTTACCAACCTTCTTCGGGCATTCACATTCCAGCTCCCTGCGGGAGTAAAGGAAATCAATTTGGAGTACATTTTAGGTGCAATACTGCAGCCACATCCATACAAACTCTGTGCTATTCCACGCTAATCTGCAACATGCTACAATGCAGAGGAACTTCAACCAGTCAGTTATTGCAGATACTTTAAAAAAACACATATCACTATCTCAATTGTATTCAAATGTAGGTGGCTCAGCATAGCAAATTACTATAGAATAGTTTTATTTAGGACTGATATGTAGCTGAACTTCTTGAAATTAAAATAAGTGTACTTGCCAAAGCTCATATAAACATAGGCATATCCATATACACAATAACATGTTACCACGCAAATGGATTTTCACACTCATGGTAGCAATGAATTAGAGGTAGGCTTTGAGAGTTTCCTGCATATGTGCTCAGTCAGGTATCACACTGCTAAAATGGCATAACTGTTCTGATGCTGCAACAATATCTGAATTAAAAAAAAAAATTCTTCATTATGCTGTTACTCCTCTGTGTTCACGTAAGGTCTTTCCTTACATCCTTTTGCAGAGTTACCTCACACATTTAGTGTTGACTCCTTTTCCTTTCACACTCCCATAAAGGAGTTTATACCATGTATTATGGTATAAACTTCACATGTGCATAAATGACTGCACAATGAGACCTCTTCTAATCGTAACCCATTTAGAAAACCTTACACTTCTTTTTCTTTACTTCCTCAGCATCTGATTCCTATTTTGTCACAGCTCTCAGATCCAGGTTCTTTCATGAGCCTTGCCTTCCTCCAGTAATTTCCCTATCTGAAGGGAAAGAAACATCCTTTCAAGAAATCAAGAAAATAACCAAAGGTGCCAACATTTGTTAAAGCAGGCACAATAGAGATTTATTACAGTGTTTTCCTTTGTTGTCTCATCATTCCACAATAGATGTGGAAAGTTCTTACCACTTAAAATTCAGCTGTAAACATCCTAGATGCTTTCAATCTTCAATGTTCAAGAGGAACAAGCATAAATGATGGTAGGACGCAGTTAAAAGCAGAATTAGAACTCTACATATTTCTCAGACATAAAATTAATGGAGACTTGATTCTCCTCTCAAATATTTCCAATTATTCCCTTCCATTTGGTGAAAACCCCAGGGCTCCAACATACTGTAAAGTTTGTTACTGAAGAACAAATGCAGACTTGACATCATTGACAGTTTTTGCCTTTTAATAAAAGACATTTTAAAACTTTAAATGTTACTTCATTTTTATTGAAGAAAATATAACATTTAAAAAAATCCTCCTTGAATAAGAAATACTTTCAACCATAAATTAAGAAAAATCTCTTAAACATTGTATTTCTCACAGGGGGCAGCAGGGAGGGGAAGATCTTGCATAATACACATTTTTACAGATTTACAAAAGCAGTCTGATGTGACAGTCCATAAACAAAAGTTTTCAAGTCTTATCTTTTTCCTTTGTGGTGCTCATTAAAGGAAAACTCACCAATGAAATCTTCTTTTTCAACCCACCATTTGCATGGTTCGATATAGGACCCACGATAAAGTGCTCAGCAGCGTGACTGGCAGTGTAGGTTACAAGCTTGGACTTTCTCTACTCCAGTGTATTTTGATGGTTCTTGAGGTATGTCCTGCCTGAAAAAGACTCCAGTTTCTTTCCTCTGTGTTCACCCCTTTGGTCTCTTGAAGTTACTCTGTAAGTTCCTTTTTTTTTTTTCCCTCCCAAAAAATATTTCATTATGCACATATGTTTCCTGGTTTTCTTCCAAAACTTGTGGCTTGGATTAAAACATGCACATATTCTTCACCTGTGTTTTTGAAAAACTGAGGTACATTATGATTTTCTCTACAATGCTGGTTCTAAAAAACATGGAGGAACAAATATTCAGAGTGTACATGATTAAGGAGGTATTTCTACAAAGAAGTTGCCTTAGGCCTGACAGTTGGTACCAGTGAAAACAGCTGGGATAAGAGTCTCTTCTTGCTATTCCATTGAAAACTGAAAACAGCAAGAGGTGAGGAATTCCTGTGCCTTCTGATGTTTCTCAAAATAACAGTGTAAGAATTCCAGATTACCTTTTCATCAAAGTTGTAAATGTAACCTGTAAGAAAATGAACAATGCGGGGTGGGGGAAACAAAACTATTTCATGAGTTAGTCTTTTTTGTCAAGGAATAGAAGACATTAATAAAGAATTAAAGTAGATCAGAGAAAATAAAGATTTAGAAGTTAAAGACACAATGCAAGCTTTTCCTGTGAAATGTGTTAGAAAACTAAAACTCATAATTCCTATCTTCTTTAGAAAAGCCAACGCTGCTGAAGATTAGATTCAGACATTAATTTCTGCCACTGACAAGAAACCTGTAACTGCCATTTCCAAATTCCTCAAGTTTTCAAGTTCTGAAGACTCTAAACGGTTTGTTCCCTTGATGTCAGGGAGAACTCTTTGTCCAAGTCCAATTGTTTCATGGACTAATGTAAGAAATGTATCTTTGAATATATTCCTTCTGTAATAACAGAGTTGTAACGTTTTGTTTGCGAAACAGCAGCAAGAAAGGATTTCATTACATACTTCAGCTTCTAAATATTAAAATTACAAGCAGCATGAGAGAAGTACATACAGGTCTTTGCTTATTTTTGTGAAGCACCCAAAATCCGTACTGTTAGTCGGGGTTTAAGGACAAAATGTAATCATTGGTTAACATGACCTAGATTAAGAAAATTAGTAAACCAGTTTGAATCTTGCATCAAGAGGTTTGTCCTAAGAGTTTTCCTTTTCAAAGGGAAAGGGCCAAGTATCTAGATAGTCTTGTCCTCACGTAATAAGCAGAGTATTCTCAAGGGCTTGCTTTGATCCACCAACCAAATCAAATATCTAAACAATAATAAAATTCTCCTCTCCACCCACTAGAAACACCGGAAGTATAAAGTACTCAGCATTCACATCCAACCCTTCAATACTACATGTATATCTAATCCAGCAAAATGCAATACCAAAATATTAAATAGGTGGCATTAACTTGATCCAAACAGCTTGCACACAAAGAAGGATTGTAATCAGAGGATACTGTATGGGCTGGCTCTAAAGAACCAAATAAAAACCAAAACTCTAGTGTGGTGAAAGCCAATCTCTGGATTGCCCGTTTGCTTTTCTTCTCTTTTTGCTGTGTTTTCTTAAGTCTTTATAACATTATAACATCATTAGAATTTCTAGATCACAATACATAGAATCCCAAATTAACATTGAAGCAAATCAGATGGAGGAAGGATACAATATATAATTAAGGCTAGCAGCTCTGTGGTGACATGAAGAATGAATACATCAAAACATATCCAAATGCATAAAGAGTGCTTATACTCTTGAAAGCAAAAGTCAAGTACGGCTACTCTACCACTACTCAGCACTAATAGTCTAATTACTCATGGAGGTTACAGCAGAGGTAGGTACTGGGGAATGACTTCAGGGATAAATAATGACTTTATAAAATAGTTATACAGAAGCTTCCACATATCTGAATGGTGTGAAAAGACAAACTTTGTTAGCTGCTAACAAATGCTACTTTTCTGGCTGAAAAACAAAACCCCAAATATTAACTGCTTTACTGATTATCTGTTTACAGCAAGTAAATAAGAATATTCAAAGTCCAGTCCACTAGTACTTGACTCTCAATATTACTTAATACATAAGCTGCAAGGATGCCTCAGCAACACCTTTAGAACAAGCGAAATTAAAAATGTATCACTTACCTCTTGCAATACTTGTCCAAGTGTCTCCCGGCTGTGAATGCGTTTCCTGTTGGAAACCAAAACCACACTTATTTCTGCACAAAGCATCAGGGGATCTTCTAAACGTCAATCTTTACCCCACTTTGCTCCACATCCTTTCCCTCATGGAATCTTACTGCAGCCTTATGGAATCTACAACCTCTGATTCAGATCTGTTGTTATTCGCATTGGGAGGAACTACTTGGAATAAGGCCTGCTACTCCTTGCATTTTCTCTAAAACAACCCTGTTTATTAAAAAGCTTAGTAAAATTTCAGCATAAATCCTAACATCCAGATATAGCTGGTAATTAGTTGCTTTAGTGCCATTGTCTCCAGCAGTAGACATCTGTTAGTCAGCAACTGATGCAAGAAGATTAACAAATGCTTCTTTTTTTAGTCATTCTTCCAATGATCAAAGTGGTAAACAGTGCTTGAAACACAACAGCAATAAAGACTTAAAAAAATACATATATTTTCTATCAAAGAACATGTTACTACAGTTACTGTTTCCAAATATCCTGTAATACACACATTAAAAATACTAGAACTGCAAATAGAAGGCAACAGATTTTTACCTGTCTATTTTGGTTGCTATGACCACTGTAAAATTGCCTTCTGTATCAGGCAAGTAGGTAGAAGGTATAATTACATAGCTTCCTGCAGTAAGTCTGCAAAGCTGGCTTACTTCCTGTGAATAGCAATGAGGTACACAGCTAACCAGTGGCTCCAAGTGTAGAAAAGAGGAAGTATGTGGTTTCCAGCTGCTGTTCGGTACCTGCAAAAAAGAATGACAACATGCCTATCTTGCCATCTATTTCAGGCCTCACACTGTTAAATTCCTAGTATGCCATAGTATTGTACGTTCCTTATCTACTCCACTCCCAATACTCACTCTTCTGTAAGAGCTACAGAAGAGAGGGATGTGAAGGCAGTCAGGTAACCCGAATGACAATATTGAGTACATATGATCATTCCTAGTATGTTTGTACACAATTTATACAGCCCACTACCCATATAGCTCAAAAGGTTTTTCTGCTGTCTAACCTCACTCTCCCTTGCTGCAGCCTAATGCACTTGGTTTTCACCTCATGGATATGGTGAGCAGACTGTCCCTCCTCTTTCTAGTGGCCTTTCCTGTCCTAAAAATTCATAGTAAACTTCTCCTCAGTCTCCTACAGGCATGGAAAACGGCAGTCTTTCTTGACGTACTGTATATTTAAAGCTATACAATCATTCCCAATGCTCAACTCCAGATTCTCCACTTATGCAACACCTTTTTTTGAGAACATTTTCAAAAAACAAAGCTAGCTTTCCCTGGAATATAGCTACCTAACGAGAAGCTTCCCATCCTACATTTATGCAGTTGATTACCGGCACATACACGTAGGACCTGTATTGGTCCACGTCAAATCATAGCTTA
This sequence comes from Nestor notabilis, assembly GCF_000696875.1. Taxonomy (NCBI): domain Eukaryota; kingdom Metazoa; phylum Chordata; class Aves; order Psittaciformes; family Psittacidae; genus Nestor; species Nestor notabilis. Next base: position 24,432 of record NW_009939923.1, read on the forward strand.
TTTTCATTCAGATCATCCATTCAACATACCACAGTCCTTCTGAATTCTAATCTTGTCTACAGATCCCACAGCAATTTGCCAACAGACAAATAAATAGTCATTAGAGATGAAGAAAGTAAGTCTTCATGATGAATTACCAGAAAGTCTGCTCCTCAATCACTAAGACACAGAAGTCTTTGCAAATCCTCAAAAGAGTTCATAATTTCTAAAACTAATTTAGGACATTGGAAGGATTCAGTGGAGCCAATTATCTGGTTACTACACTATATAACTACGTAGTTACTCCATATTCTTCATGGGCAATACTTCACAAGATCAGCCTGCGCTTCTCAAAGTGGCAGGTCCCTTGCAAAGTGCAAAGGACAGTGAACTGCCTGACAGGCTGTCCTGGGTTCAGCTACAGCAGGCATTTTTTCTCCTTCTTAGTAGCTGGGGCCGTGCTGTGTTTTTGACTTTCAGTCTGGGAACAATGCTGATAACACCGATGTTTTTAGTTGTTGCTCAGTAATGTCTACTCTGACCAAGGACTTTCTCAGTCTCATGCTCTGCCAGAGAGGAGGGGAAGCCAGGAGGAAGCAGAGGCAGGACACCTGACCCAAACTGGCCAAAGGGGTATTCCATACCACAGCACGTCATGCCCAGTATATAAACTGGGGGGAGTTACCCGGAAGGCCCAGATCGCTGCTCGGGTCGGGCTGGGTATCGGTCGGCGGGTGGTGAGCGGTTGTGTCCTCTTCCCTTGTTATTTCCCTTATCATTATTATTGGTAGCAGTAGTGGTTTGTATTATACCTTAGTTACTGGAGTGCTGTTATCTCAACCCGTGGGAGTTACATTCCTCCGATTCTCCTCCCCATCCCTCCGAGAGCGGGGGGAGGAAGGAAGAGGGGAGGGGAGTGAGCGAGCGGTTGCGTGGTTCCAAGTTGCCAGCTGGGCTTAAACCACGACACAGGCTTACCTCCACACTTGGCAAACGAGCAATCAAACTGACCAGAATTCTTACCTGGAAAATATGGAAACCTATTGGACGACACTTGCTATCTTGGCAGTGCTGACGGAGGGTAACTTTCACACTGCTTTTTCCTGGTCCTGCAGGAATTGAGAGCGGAAAGCAGGGATTGGTATGGAAGGAGGGGAAGTTCCTGCTACCTCCGGCACTTTGCCCATTTTTCCAGCATCCATGCAGCTGCACTGTCTCCCATTCACCTGCTGGAAGCTCTTCACAGAGGCTACCATCTGTGGGTGGTGGCTTTAGCTCACTATCAAACGCAAGAGAGAAAAGAAACTAAGATGTATAAAACCTGCATGGTTTCACAAAATCTAGAGCTTCAGTTCACAAAAATTAACTACTATTACATAAACTTACAGGGATACAATTCCTCCAAACTCTAAGCAGCGAGAAAAAGAGAACTGCACAAATCAAAATTCTTAGATAATTCACAGAACTCCACAGAACAACATAGCGAATACAAACCATGCGCTAAAACAAGGTAAGGTTTTTGCACATTCTTGAAGTAATGTAGCTTACATACTTTAACTCAATACCCCGTGCTATTTTGTCCTATTTGAAAGTGACACAATTGACAGCGACTTCTGCAGTACATATGAGCAGCTCAGTAAGTACAGAGATTACACTGCATTCTTTTTTATACTATCTTTAATCAAAAGGAAACTACCATTCTACCTGACTTGATAGCTGCATTGTTAACTGTATTTCAATCTAGCCCAGCACTGCTTTGCTGCTTCACACAGCCGCATGAACAAATTAGTATCATTACCAGTTGTGCAACATTTGAAACCATGTTTCAGCATAATTTGAAACATTATCTGTTCTTGTTTCTAATTTTCAAGTTGAGAACACATAACAGAAGTTACAATAGTCTGTCCATTCTAGACGCACATCCCAGAAGTGTTACACTAAACAGCAATACTAGGAATTTTATCCCATCGCTGAAAGCGAAGTACATTCTACAGATTTCATATGTCCAGAAACTAAAAATATTGCCAGTAAGTAGTACACAACTTGCACCCATACAAGGTGCCTCAGTTTTGCAGGCCTTTATTTGGTCTAGAACTTGATGCCTCCTTGCTTCCAAATTCAAGAGTAAATGATTAATGCATGTTAGGGCTTTGCAGTGTAATTTGCCATCTTCTTTCCAAGGAGATGCGAGCCGATAGTCTGCTAACAGAATATTAAAAAATCTGAACAGTTTTTAAACATGTTGCCAATAGTACATTTTGCCTCTGCATGTAGCTTACCAGGCAAACTGTCAGACAACCTTGGATTTTTTCAAATTTATTGGAAGAAGGTACAACTTTGCTGACTCCACACAATTAATCATTGTGTCTTCTTAAGTATTTATTTCAAGGCTATGGTCATCAACACATAATTACTTACAAATAATTTACTTTGAAGTATTGAGAGCTATGTAGTCTGCTACCATTAAAAAAAAAAAAAAAAAAAAAAAA
>NW_009939923.1:27175-35860 GCF_000696875.1 Nestor notabilis
AGGAATGCCATTGCTGATGTTTTTTGTTGGATAAGCAAGCAGTGTTAAACAGAATGAAAAGATTTTTCCAAGTCTTCTATAAAAGTCTATTTGGTGTCACAATTTACAAGGAAAGATCAGCTAGAACACAATACACAGTGACCCTTCCAAGAATTTTATCATAGTGCTGGTAATCTTCTTGAGGTTTTCACAGTTGAGTTCAGCTGCATTGTCAGTGTTGAATGTTTTAATTAAAAAAAAAACAAAAACAAACAAACAAAAAAAAAAAAAAAACAAAAAAAAAAACAAAAAAACCCCCAAAACCCAGTTCTTCATTCAGCTAAAGAAGACAGCATAAACCTCAGTGCTGCTTTCCACACCCATCCTGAAAAGATAAGCTGTGGGCATTACGAATCCAAGTCCACTGCTGACACTCCATTTCCACTTGAAGCTGTACTGCTCACCAATAACAATGTCATATGTCAGGCAATCTGTTAGTGTTTTCTGGCATACATGATATACTGCTTTCTTGTTTTGTCACTGATTGCAATAACAACAGCTGCTTTTAACTTCCGTGGTACATCTTCATTTTTTCCATACATTAAGAAAGAACTTCCGCATATTGAGAAACACATCCTACAGAAACTTCTTCAGTTCTTTTACAAAATACACACTTCCTCAAAACACAAGGTTGCAGTTCAGAGTCAGGCTGCTACTCATCTGACTGCTTCTGACTGGTATTTTAACAAGAGGTTCTAGCAGCTTCATGTAAAACCCAAGGAGATAGAACACTACTTACATGAATTTAAAGACAAAACACTGTGACTTGGTACTGTGCACAACTCTTCAACACATTTTGAACATTTAAACTTAATGCTATGCTTCATATATTTACGTCAATGACTATAAGAAGTTTTCTGTTTTAAACCTACCTGAGAGAGATGCTTCCTGTTGAAAATACACGAAGCAAGAAATTCCCTACTGCATCTTTCAGAAAAGTGCTGGGAACAACAAGATAAAACCCAGGTGAAAGGTCACAGCATACATGCACTTCTCTGTCATAGGAATGGCAGATGGTACCTACAACTGGGGGAGCAGAGAGGGTCTTTGGAAGGTTAAATCGTTTCTTCTCCACCTAGAATAGATGCATAATGATGTGTGGTGGTTTAGGAAAAATTAGGAGGTTTTTAATAAAACTGAAGACAATCAAGTATTGTTTAAAACATTTTAAAACACGCATAAATGTACAAAAGGAAACAAGTAGGGAGGAGAGTATCAGCAGATAAGCTGAACATCAAAGAGCAGTAGGAAGAGTTGCTATTCAGGAGGGGTAAATTGAGGCTGTCATCACATAATCAGCCTGAAATGTCAGGGTCAGTTTGAACACTAGTGTGGAACAGTCCAGAACGTTCTGTTACTTGGCACTTAGTGGTAAGAAGAAAGTACTAGTCCATAAATAGTTTTTACAGACAGTAACTGCATTGAGAGACCATTCTAACGTAAATCAGAGATGTAAAATGTCTGAACAGTTAAATCACATCACTGCTACAGGAAATGAATTATTTTACTTAGGTGTTTCCGTAATGCTTTAAAACTTCTATTTGCAAAAAGAAAAATGTTGCTCCCATATTACCTTCCAGACATGCAATCCCACAGCCTGGTAATTCTTCCCCTGTATGCCTTCAGTCAAAGATAGATTTTCCTCTGCTAAATGAGTCAGATTTTTAATTCTTCCAGCCCAGTCAGCACAGTATTTCTTATGTTTCTGCAGCAGAGCAATGCACACCTCACTCTTTTCACAGACTCTCAGCCAGAACTTAGGGTTGGTAGGGAAGCTGCTGTTGTTACGGCAGCCACCAGCAGACTGGCCTCTCACCCAGGACCCAAAAAGATTCTGCGAGTGATATAGCACTTTCCCTAACAAAATAAGAAAAACATGGTGCAGTCTTCAGACACCAGAGGCTACTTGATTTTATACAACAGATATATAGCAGAGGTTCCCAAGCCCAAGAAAACATGCTGTTGTAGCCCTGACACTTTCTCCAAGCAGATATTTATAATGGAGATATTGAGAGGCATGAGAATTAATGTCACAGCTGGTACTAGCAGATTTATGACATATTTACAAGAAACAGAGTCTAGAAATCTGAAGTTTATCTCCCATTACAAAAATAAATCAATCACAAGACTGTCCAGAACAACAGCCTTCTAGACTGAGAACACTAATCTCTCACAAAACTAGCAAGTAATCAGATTTCAGAGAAATATTTAAAAATCTTCAAATTCCTCTTTTCCTTCTATTCTTCCCGGTAGGAAAGAAAAGGCCTATGGGTCTAAACAAAAGGAAAAGACTGAGAAATTATGGTCTAGTTGCATCCATTTGCAATTCAAATCAGTCTTTCCCATTGACATAATGTTATTTGAACGAGAAAGATGTTTTCTCATACCACACCTGTATAGAGGCTCTGAAGTTGTCCTTCCTCATTGACTGGAAAACCCATGGTAATCTCATCAAATTCCCTGAAAAATTCCTCTTCATCAACCCAGAATTCTCCCTCTTGGATCTGTGAGAGCAGTTTTGAGGCAAGGACCGGATCGAGCTGGCTCCATCCTTGACCACTACACGTAAGACAAAAGTTAACATCTAGTTCTTTGCCCAATAAAGTTCCATAACAATGTTCTATATCAACTATCCTAAGCAGGACAATAAGAAGTTTCTTCATTTCACTGTCAAATTCTTGCACTGAATATTTCTGTATGCACATTGCTAGTCAGCAGGAGGAAAAATAGAAAGTATAAATTACAATGTATCAAAGAAAGGTTAGAAAGAACCTTATTCCAGGTTGGATACAAAGCATACTTCTAGGTGAAATAGCTACTTTGCTTACAACAGGCAGTACAGCCCGAAGTGTGAGAGCGAAATAAAGATTTTAACAGTTGTTCAAAATAGTGACAAAAAAGTAAAGCAAGCTGCGCAGGGACTGTTCTGAAAAATGTTAATGCTGTATAGTGAACATCAAAAAAAACACTATCTGTGTGAAGCAGCTGTTTATCTCCACAAATCTGCTGACTAAGTCAAGATAAACCAAGAATTTAAGCATTCAATTTTTTAGGGCCCATGAAAAGTACTTTCACATTTTTGACTGTTGCACTAACAACAAAAAACAGTTCTGTGCTTGAACAGAACAGGGCTTTAAAGCCACCCAATGAAATGCTATCCTATACGACTACATGGCAGTTTACTGTTTGGCAAAGAAACAACAAGAGACCAAGCGTATAAACAAAACTCTGCCAAAACCAAAATACATCAACTTAAGCCTCAAGTAATGTTACCATAATTTAATGCTGAAAGTCTGCTCCTTGGGTCAAGAATTGCATGTTCTTTTGCACAGTCAAAATATGTTAACACTTTCAAAATAAATTAGTAGGATCTGCCCTTTCATTCTCATTACTTTGCTATGTGAATTTCTGCATTTCTACATTTTATCTACTCTTTATCTACTCAATTCCAGCTTCACCCACCTATATTAATGTACAGAAATGAGAGCCCTCAAGAAAAAAAAAAAAACCTCATATGCATCCTTTCTTCTGCTATATTTTGTTTTATACATACTCTTTTGCTTGTCTTCTGCAGGTGAGACAAGATCAAATGCAAAGAGCTGAGTAAAGATGAGTGGCTACTTTTAAGTCACAATCACGAGCGAAGATACTTAGATCAGTTATAGAACAATCAAAAAGAACCACAAAACTCAGAGACAAAAAATAAACTGACATCTTCAGCTTAACATCTTCAGTTTATCTCTAAAAAGGATGATGTTTTGATAAACAACAACAATTTGTTATTAAGAAATCTAGATTAACAGAACTGATCAAAATGCCCAGCCTTGCAAGCAATGGGCTGCCTATTAGCAGTATGTGCCTACACAATACACAGACATACTTCACGCTTTACTACTTTCACAAATGATCTTCCAAATGAAAATAAACCTACTCACCCCTCACACCAGGGACCTCTCCAGCACCGCCTCCCCCAAGGGTTTCGTATTCGAAGTAGGAAGATTTCCTTGCCTGACACTTCAGACAGATTCAATGTGTCTACCACAATAAAGGCATGAAATTCTCCTAGTTCGCTTGCACCTGAATAGGGAGAGAAAAAGAGAGAGGAGAAGAAAAAAAAAAAAAAAAAAAAAAGGCATTTGAAAGCAAACAAAAGAACCTGCTCCACATTTTACAATGAATGACATTAAACTATCCTGTGAAAGAAGGCAATTTGGAGACAAAAGGAAGTTGGTTTTAAATCAGTATAAACAAAACACTTAAAACCCAGAGTTCACTGTAGTTGTGACTATGTAGAAATAAAATAAATTAAAATTTTAAAGTGCATTAACTCACTACTTGATCTCAAAAATTGACAAATTCTCAGTGCCAAAATTCATTGGAATTTCTAAGGTTGTTTTTTAGGTGCCTTTTCATAGGGGGTGGGGAGTATGTGTTCATGTTTGAGAAGTGACCATATTAGCATCTAATATAAAAAGCGCTCCTAGAAAGCATCCTCTATCCTGAACTCAGTAACATTCTCAAATGTTTATTTATCCAAGGTTATATAAAATTGCACCACGAAACTCACATGGTACTAGAATCAGCACCATGCATTTGCTGGCTGCTTTGTGCTCTGAAGCCTCAGTAGAGACATTCACTTTAAATATGTCTAGAACTTTATTATTACCTTGTCTGGAATCAAGGACTGAGCAGCTTATTACACACTGTTCCTTCAGATTCATTAATCTTCTAAACACTGCTTTCTCCAAAACCATGCCAGACTTCTCTTTCTCCATGTTTCTTCCAGGGCTTTTTAGGGTCCATCTTTCAGCAATTCCTCCGGTCAGATCAACCAAAGCATCTGCCACCTGTCCTGCCCACAACTGTTCATAAGATCCATGCACTCTAAAAAAAAAATTAAAAAAATATTCTACAAACAGAACTAAAGAAACATGGTTCTTACATACATACAACCCTACTCTATATCATAATCACAACTGTACCCTACCTCATATCCCCAAGCAGACAAGAGAAAGCATGTACTATTTTATTTATACATCAGCTAAGGAATGTGAAACCCATCAGAAACCCCACTGTTTGACGGGAAGTTTATTATAATTCATTCCATCCTACACAGAAACTGCTCTGGTTTAGTAGTAGTGGCCACTTGTACCTTATTAACAGTGTTCTATATCATCTGGCATGATACACTTACTGCATTCCATATAAATAACATTACTTTCTCTTCAATTATTCTTCTTTCACTCTGCACAAACCACAGTAGTACTTCTTCAACAATTTAATCAAGGGACTACCCTACCTGATGTAACAGATGCAGAAGACAGCAAAAGAAATCAAGACCATAATAGAATGATAAGACAAGATAGAATGATAAGATCTCTACAGAAATCAAAGAATATTACCTTTCAAACCTATAGAGAAGCTTTAACTCACCATTGCTGCTTCATAACTTCTGCTCAATGCATCTACAGTTGAATTACTTCATACCTAAAGTCTTTTTCTGCCCTCTGCTGGCAAACACTATCTTTCGTCCAAGTTCTTTTGGACATTGATGTCTATCTTACCAGCACACTTGGTCTCCAAATTGTTTTGTCCACCTAGACAGTGTTTTAATGGATGTGCCATAAAACATGAAATAGACGCGTTTTCAAATATATTAATAAGATAGTCGTTTCTTCTTAAAATAATAAACCATCAAATTAAGCACGAGAGCAGTGAAACTCACACAACCAGAGCCTCAACTAGCATAAACTTACGCAATGTTGCTGCTTCCCATAAATACATTTGCACACTTTCTGCTTTCCATTAAGCCCTCAACTGCCATCATCTGCTGCACTAGCAAAATACTTCCCTTTAATAAATTATATGACCAATGGATAGTGACTTAACAAACATCATTTGAATCCTGATAATTCATTGCAGCTCTTTTCATCATAATTCTCTCCCTAACACTGTCTTACCTCATATGCAACTAGAAACACACCTTACAGATCTACAGGTTAAAAAGCAACTTCTGCACAACCCAGTATGGGAAAGCTAGTAGCAATTGCATTTTATATTGAATAATACAGAGATCCATGCCCAAAGCAGTCAGATAAAATAAGTAAGCAGGAGGAATCATATTGTACCTCCCTTTACTTCCCTCAATAACAGTGTTCACATACTTTGCATAAGCTTTTTCCAATAGTGGAAGCCAAAACAAATCCTCGTTCTGACACTGGGAAAAGCAAAGTTTACCACCAAGGCAAGGCAAACGGTCATCGATAGTCACTTCCACCCAGTGTCCAAACTGCCAGACTCGAAAAGTGAAGCAGCCTTGATACGACTCATCTGTCCAGCTGGGCTGACCTGGAGGGATGACCTAGATGGCAAAACCCAAAATTAAGACAAGTAATTGTGTTCTGGGTTGGGTTTCGGTGGTGAAGGTTTTTTGTTTGTTTGGGGGTTTGTTTTTTGGTTTTTGTTCTTGTTTTCATTGGGTTTTTTTTTTGTTTTGGTTTTTTTTGGTTGGTTGGGTGGGGTTTTTGTGATTTTTTTTTTTAAACAAAGCCAGTTTAAATGGTTGAATATCAACCATTTGTAAATAATCACAGGAAAAATATCACAACAAAAGCAGTAAAACTGAGCATGACAAAAGTGGTACTCATGGAGGCTTGAGATTGTGGAACAATACACAAATGTGAACTGGGCGAAAAAGAACTTACAAAACATGAAATAAGAATCTTCTCTATACCTTGTTCAGTAGGTATTTACTCTTCTGCAAAGCTACACAGGCACACAGAAACCAACAGTCTCCCAAAATTCCTTGTTTCACTTGCACATCCTGTAGATTGCTTGAAAATAACCGAGGAGTAGAACAAATGTCCTAAAATCAGAAGATGGGGAATGAAAGTCAAATCCTGTGTGACATTCTAAGGAAGTCTGTGCTTCAGGGAATGGGAGGGCTCCAGAGACATCTCACAAAATAAGGGAATTGTCTTGTCAGACACAGCCTAAGCAAGCAGTAACAAATTACTGCCTTGTGTTTTACTGGTACTTTGTGTGAGGTAAATCTAGTTCCCACATGAATTTTAGTACACAAATGTCACCACCAGGTGCGGCCTTAGCAGAGGCAACAATAAATGAAAGACAAGATAATTTATCAGTTCCTTAATGGACATATGAACAAGTGTGATAGAACTGATGCCACTCACATTGAACTGCACATCCCAAGTTACAAAAATCTCCAAATTAGCATAAGAAAAAAATCTTTCCTAGGGCAAATAGATTAGTTGATAGCAAGAGGTTAATTTCAAATGCAAAGTCCTGAACATTTAATTGGATCTGAAAGTGAGTTCTCTCATGTACTAAGAATGAGAGAATTGCAGGAGATGGAAATTAACTGATCAGGCCTCAGGACTAATCAAGGTGCAAGGTACAAAAGCAGAAAGTTGCACACTGGGCTGCACGAAGTATTTTGTTTGTCACTTCTATCTGACAGTTCTACTGCCAGACGGAGGTGGGAAAAACAATACCACTAAAATCAACACAAGTCTCCATTACATTTTTATAGCCTTTGTTTTCCCTCCTCACAAAGGCAGTATCAGAAATACTTCACTTTAAATGAATGTACTGCAGAAATGCATTCTAAACTTCTTAGCTCTCACATGGCTTGCTCTGAAACCCAGCTGCAAGTTTAAAAGCAATACAAGTCATACGATAATATAACCTGAAAAAAGTTTTCTTTCACATTATTAAAGAACTCAACAATCATGAAAAAAAAAACAGTATCTTTCTGAAAACTCTAAAATCCAGTTATCCATTTTCAGGACTATTATGTAATATATTGAAAAATTTGGGAATGACTTTAACGCTGTTTTTTAACTTGGTATGCACATTATTTGCATAATGAAACATAAAACGTCTGAATTTTTACTAGTGCCATGAAATTCAGAAGTTCTTCAACAGGATTTAAATCAAACCTACAAACAAGCACCCAGACTTAAAAACTGTAACTCCTGTACTGTTGACACTGGCATACATCAGTGTTATCACTTCTATATTTCTAAACAATTAAAATACCCAGAAACAGTCATTCAGTGCTAACTAGCATTTACTATCTTACAGTCCAGTTCTGCTAAAATCACAGTCTTTCATACCTTAAAACTCACCTTAGGTCTCAACCAAGATATCTCGCCTCTGAACTGGGCAAGCGGGGTAGAATAATCAAAAAAAATAGAGGTATCACTAGCTGGAAACGCGGGGTCTGTGTAAAGATCTCTTTTCACAATTAATTGCTTTTTCTCTCCCAGCATTTTCAACACACTCCTAGATAGCTTTGCCGGCTACTTCCAAGACTATATTAGCAAGCACCAACCTAGAACACAAATGAGCGTTACTCGGGAATCGTAACTGAGAAACAAAAAGCAAGGCAGATTTATTTAGGAATAAAAAGCCCCTCACTCTTTACACGGAGCACCCTGCACCACGCCATTGCTTGCCTCTTTCAGCACCTGATACCACCCTAGAGGTCCCCCGTTCTGCTGGAAAAGAGAATGGGGGAGTCTCAGAGGTGGCCTACACCAGGAGCCTACTTAGCCCCATCCTCGCACACGCACCCCACAAGTGCCCCTTCCACCAACACCCCTTCCCTCACAACCAGCCCCA
>NW_009939923.1:35896-36205 GCF_000696875.1 Nestor notabilis
ACACCCTTCGCCACAATGGGCCTCTACCAGGCTACCGCTGCACACGCATCCCCCTCCTCCAGCGAAGCCACCTCCTCACCGCAGGGCACGCCCCGCCGCCATGCCGGGGCGGCCGTTACCGCGGCAACGCCGAACACTCTCTCACCGCCCCTCAGCCCCTCGCCCAGCCCGTAGGTAACGGATTGAGCCGCTCACCAATGAGGCGGCGACAGGCGGGCACGTGGTGTACGGACCACCAATCCGGCGCGGCCTGCGGAGCAGGGTAGGGCAGGTCCCAGCATGCCCCGCGGCCGGCAGCCGCCCCCAGGG
>NW_009939923.1:36229-44882 GCF_000696875.1 Nestor notabilis
CCGTGTTGTGTGCTCGGGAATAGCTGGTAGAAACTGGAAATTCTTGTCAGAGCTGGAGGAGGAAAGCTTAACGGTTACCTAGCTGAACAGCCCTCAGGAGGGTGAGGAAAACGAAACCAAGATTGTGACAGAAACTGCCTGAGAAATTGTGGACCCTCATAAAGTATTTCCCCACATAATAGCGAAGATCACATTTTCATTTAGTTTGTCACTACCTGGACTGGAGCACCTCTCCTATGGAGACAGGCTGAAACAGTAGGGGTTGTACAGCCTAGAGTAGGCTCCAGGGAGACCTTAGAGCAGCTTCCAGTGCTTAAAGGGGGCCTGCAAGAAAGACGTAGAGGGGCTTTTTACAAGGGCAGGTAGGAATAGGACAAGGTGTAATGGCTTTAAACTGAAAGAGGGTAGATTTAGATTAGATATTGGAAAGAAGTTCTTCCTGTAGGGGTGGCGAGACATTGGTACAGGTTGCCCCAAGAAGCTGTGGCTGCCCCATCCCTGGCAGTGTTCAAGGACAGGCTTGGATGGGACTTTGGGCAACCTGCTCTAGTGGAAGATGGCAAAAGGGTTGGAACTGGGTGATCCTTAAGGTCCCTTCCAACCCAAACCCTTCTATGCTCACTAATAATTGTCCAAGGGCTGAACCGACAAAGGAAATAACATTGCTTTTCATACTTTGATAGCTACTACTGCCTCATCAAATAAAGAAAAAATACATTATAAAAACCTGACTTGCCATAAACAATGAGAAAGGAAAGAAATGCAAAAAATACACGGCTGCCTTTTTCTCTTTTTTTTTTGCATTGGGGCCTTTTATGCAAGTATGGTCAACATAACCATACTTATGATCCAACATGAGAGGACATGATGTTTACAAAAAAAAGCTGGTTTTCATACTCATCTGTAATGATGGGTTCAAGTCTAAGGGTTATGTTACCTGGTCCTTGGATAGGGAGGTTGTATTAATGAGAGAGATCTACAGAACACACTGGTCTGACTCATCTTTTTCAGAAATGAATGCAGAAATCCTCCTCTCGAACCTCTGCCTTGGACAAACAGAAACACAGGTAATTGCAGTAGCTGTCCAACCACACACTAACATTCTCCGCCCCTTGCTTATGCTTGTTGTACAGACACAAGGCTTCTCCCCTGCTACAGCAAATTTAATCATCAAAGAAGACTTTTCATGTTGGATGTTTCCACCCTTTTGGGAGTAAAGGAAACATTGCCATCAGTAAGAATAAGGACCTCTCTTGTCTACGGCTCATGCAAGAAAGCTGCAGCTGCGCAGGCTGCAAGTGAGCTGACACAGGAGGGCTCTGTTCAGGGAGGGAAAAACAAGGCCTCTGTATCAGGAACAATGAGGCTCTCATCTGTGTGATTTCACCCTTGCTGTGTTCTTTAGGCAACAGCAGTCATAGATCACAACTGCATAAATTCCATCAAAGGCCAGATTCTAGAAAGTGATATGAATGTTGAGCTCTAACTGTAAATATAGTAGATCCAACCTGGAACAGTGAACTAGTTACACATGTAACAGTATTTATTTATGATGTTATGAGAAGAGATGGACATTATCTTGGTCTTTAAGATATCCAACACGCTTTCCTTGCCCCACTGCAAAGTTGGAAACTGGCAAATTTATACATTATGCAGGTGGTAATGGGTTAGGGGTCTGTCTATTGACCCCAAACTTCTGGGAGCAAAAGCAGCAGAGAATTTTCTCTGCAGCCTCTTGGCAATCCTGGATTAAACTACTTCTCAAGACAGAAACACAGGTCTATTTAGACAATAAGTCTTGAAGAGAATATTTGAAGACAAGATGACACTTGCCTTTTTATCAATCTCTTTCTCAGTGCACTTTACATAGGTTCCTCCTATTCCTTGTAAAAGAGGAAAGCAGGCTCCCAAGAGGTTAAGTGCAGTTACTATGGGAATTTAAACAGTTAAAAGGGATTTACATCCAGTTAGCTTATTTCCATGTGAATGAAGACTATTCTTTGACAGAGTAGTTTTTGAGATTTTCATAATCATTTTCCAGTTTTGGGGTTTCATCACCTCATATTTGTTTTCGTCTCAAATTCCAGATGGTTCAAGGACAAGGAGATGGTTAAAAGTGATCGAGCAATGGTGGTTGGCCACAACACGTGTGTGTTTGTTCCTGCAAGCTCTGACATGCCATAGAAGCTGCTCAAATTGCACTGGGGAGCTCTTCCAATTCTTTGGATCCTGATATGCACCTTAGTTTCTGCAATACCACTAGGCTGAGTCGGAGCTGTGTCACAGGAATAGCACAGAATGGTATTTTGCTTAAGGCAGATTTTGGAGGGGTATTTGGCGTTTATGCTCAGAAGAGCATGGTATGGAAGAAGTCTCTGATGGTTTTCATCAGCCAGCCAGAAGCAGCCTAGTATCACAGTGCTCTCTGCAGCTACCTGGAAGACAGACTCAATTCTTCTTCCAGAGCGGCTTGGCCTGAGGAAGATTGCCACTGCTAGACAAAGATCTCCCTCATTACCTCAGGCAGACCTCTAGGAGGTAGAGCACAGCTTCAAACTTCGATGCTGGCTACCACAGCACACAAGAACAAGGTGGTACAAGACACCCAAATTAAAACAATGCACAAAGCTGATGCTTCCCTAGGTTATACACTTAGGGTCACACACCAGGATTGACAACCAGGTACGACTTAATCCGTGACACTTTACACCAAATCATAAGAGCATGAAGAATATCCCATCCCTTTCCTATCACTTCCTACTCTTCCTCAAAACCCAAGTATGTGTTTAGAAAAGGATCCAATGCTCTGCAAAACCCATTAATGCCATTTCTTAAATTTTAGAGAGGCTTGTCTCTAGTGTAACACCTTCCCTATAGGGCACAAAGCATACTATGTTCAACATAACTCTAATTCTCTTGACAAGAAATCAGAGGTATAAGACTTGATTTTTTCAGTGCAGAAGGTGCACACAGAGTGAGGGGAAGTGTTCACACAGGTTCAGTCATGTAAAGCAACCAGCTAGTCCCCCTCTGTATAGAGTGAACAGTCACCTCTAGAGTATAGAATAGCTTTTTCTCTACACTTCTTTATCTATAAAAAAGGTTGCCATGTCCATGTAAGACATGCTTTAACTGTTGCCCAAATTACTACCACAATTAATGAAAAATAGGATAAGTGCACAATATTAATAAAAAATCTTTTTAAGTGGTGCAAAATACACAGGAGCATGCGGTAATTTTTGAGAAACAGTGTGCAATTTCCACTTTAAAAGGATGCTGAAACATTATGCTTCACCCTGGAGCTCAAGCAATACATAAAATGTGGAAGACATACCTTGCAGTAAGAGACCAAACAACTCTTTACGAATTAAGAGGTACTTACATGGGAAAGAGGTTAGTGACAGTAAGCAGTTTATATTTCTCAAAAAAAGCAGTAGCTTTGAGAGCTAGAAGCTGAAACTAGACAAATCCAAACTAGAAATTAGGTATGCAATTTTAGGAACGCAGGTAATCAAAAGCTAAAACAACTTACCTGGGGCTTCAACAAATTCAGTGTCATTTAAGTTTGGTCCTTCCAACAGAAAAAATAATTCTGTGTCTCAGAGGATAGTGGCTTGATAAATCTCACATTGTGATTTCTACTGTGATTTCTTTTGTACACAAAGTCTGATACTGTCACCCTAATGATCAATCTATAGTAAAAAGCGTGAAATTGAGTGTTATGTGATTTATAAGACTTGACTTGATTGTGTTGTTTTATCTTTGAGCACACACAAACAGGGAAAACAGACTGAAGTGAACTTGAGTGAATTGTGCAGTACATGTGCTTATTATGGATGTAGAGAAGGTCCTGTGTTATCTGGAAAAGGCAATGGCCAAGGTCATTGCAGTGCAAGAACATGAGAAAATTTGGTTTAAATCAGAATGTTTGGGATGCTTGCTAGAATTGTGCTTGGTTAATGAAGCGCATGGTTAGGATGTTGCAACATATCATGACAGTGAGATTACTCATATAAGCTTAACAGAGTAATACATGTAGCTAACAAGAATTATACTTAATGTATTAATCAACATGGCTATGAAATGCTAAAAAAAAAAAATAATCAGTAATATTCCATTTTACTGAAGGGTTTGGCTCTTCAGAGCTTTTCCACAAGTGGTATTTTTAGGTCCCATGTTGCCCTGCTCAAAGCTGCAATGAAATAAAGTAACAAGTTTCATTTTCAGTATAATAAACATAACCCTATCTCTTGGCATCTGCTTCAATAAAACCAATTTGCTGTACTAATCTTACTTTAACAGATCAGAAATGAACATACCAAAGGCAAATAGATAGTTTCTATTTAATCTCAGTCTAATTTGCCTGACAATGTGAAATCTACTACAAATCAAGAAAGAAAGTAGCCTGAAGCATTAATTTAATTTGTGTCAACAAAAGGAAGACTTATCTCCACAAACTTGCTGCCAATTTTTCATCTCTTCAAAATAAAAATGCACTCCTTACTCACAGGAGGAGCAAGAGTACCTGAAGAAGGATGCGTGGAATGCTTACTACAAATCTTGCTCTGTGTTTCAGAGAACAAGTCTTATGAAAATAGCCACCTGATGGGGTGTCAGAGATAAAAGCAGAAACACTGACTTAGATTTCATGTTCTTTAATCAAGAAACAGTCTATTAGGTTCAGCCAACATTTCCCTGCATTGATGCATGTATATGCAAACACAGCTGATCTGATGTGTTTCAGTCAGTTGTAGTAATAATAGATAATATTTACTTTTGATTATTTGCTTTTGCCACCTCTCCAACTTCTTGCTGTTCAGCTTTTAAATAGCTTCCAAACTCCCTCTATGCTGCACTGCAGAAAAAAGACAAAACAAAGACAATGTAGCAAGTTAGCTCTTCCAGACATCCATAGCAGGGATGCTGAAAAACTGCCCAAAAGGCTAAACTTGTCACAACGCTCAGTTTAATTTGACAATCATCATAAGGCATCCATGTAAATTTAAAATTCCCCACAAGGGTCACATATATTCTCCACGACATGTTACAGTGGAGGACTGGGATTCCAAAAGCTGCTAGTGGTTACTGGTCTTGGCTGGGCTGCTGCTGCTAGGAGGGGGTCCAGGAGACGCAGCACCAAGTGGCAACTTGGGAAATGGAAAATCAGCTTGCACGAATCTTATTCAATAGAACAACAAACAGAAAGAGATTTGTGCAGAACACATCATTGTCCATCCTTTCTGGGAAAACAAAACGTAATTAAAAAGATAATCCCAATTCAAGAAGCAAAGAGAAGAGCTTGAAGTTCTGAAGCCCAACAATGCTGATGACCCATTTTGAAAACTATGAAGCACTGCAGAGGTGCGAGTTCATTATTGCTTTATCCCAGTTCAGCCCAGGCTAAGGCTACGGTGAAGTCCAAATTAACTTAAAGCCAGAAAATGCAGATCCAGTAACAGCACCTACGTCCCCATCCACACATGGGTGTAAACAGATAGTTTTGGTGAAAAAAACCCCACTAAAACAAAACAAACAAACATACAAATAAACAAAACAAAACCAAAAAAAGCCAAAAAAAAAAAACCCGCCAAAAAAAAAAACCCCACCAAAAAAAAAAACAACCAACAACTCCCTAATTTCCTCTCTTCCTGTGCTATGTAGATCCCCATAGCAGGGCTAAAATAAAATTTGCCCCAGATTATATAAAAAGTTTCTTTTTCACATCTCCTTTAGCTGAGCCTCTTCCAAATGTTTCACCTTTCATTCCAACTAGTTCTCTATCCTGGTGATATATCAGCTCAGAGATGCTTTGTGGCACACAGGTACCCACGCATTCAAAAGAATGTGGCACAGAGTCTTAAGAACCACCACATGTACTCTGTAATACCCAACAATGCTTTGCCCTCACCTTCCTGAGACTGAATTGTACAGATGGAAGAGAATGTCTTCCCATCTTGCATGCCTGGCCAGCGAGCAAGAGAAATAGCATGCTGTGTAAACGAAATGACATCTTCCCGCCTCAACCACAAGTCAGAAAACAGACTCGGGTAAGGCGGGGCTTAAAAGTCTTCTGTCAAGAAGGAGGGTGCTTCCATCAGACTATCACATGACGGGGCAACTGTTATTCAGGCAAATGTTATTCAAGGCAGTAAAATTGTAGCACACATCTCCATTTTATACTAGGCCTAATTTATACTAAGAATCTTTAAAAAAAAATAATTAAATTAAAGGTCCTGTTAATTCTTCCAAAAGGACAGAATAGAAGACAGAGTGCATCTGACAAACACATGTGCTACACATCCTAACACACAAAGGTTGCAGCTAGACTTGTCAAAAGTTAAAAAGATTTAGGCATCCAGCTAGTACCAGAATTGATGGCATTTGGGCACCAAATTAGGTGCCCTAATTTTAACTTTTTTGAAAATTCAAGCATTTCTTTATTGCCTGTCCCATTGAGTGCAAAGGGAAAACTGAAGGTAGGGTTAATTACAGAAGAATTTCAAATCCATCATAAGGTTTCCCATTATTATTATTTAGCCACCTAGGGGCAAAGGGGAACAGGAGCTATTTAAAATTAATTTCTTAATTACTTAAGCATTAGTCCCCTATGTCCCAATCACAATACCTCTCTGTGTCACAGTAAGGAGCATAACATGAAAGCATGTTTGCTGCCACCAACAGTTCCTGAGTCTCTCCTTTGCAGAACCTCAGCCCAAATATCAGGATAACGACAGCTTCACACACACACACTCCCCAGCAACATACACACAGCAAGAAGGACATGCCTCAGTGGCCTCAGACAAAAAAAAAACCAAAAAAACAAAAAGAAAAAGGAAAGAAACAACCAACCAAAAACCCCAAAACCACCAACCCACAGTCTTGGAGAAACCATCCAGAAGAGCCTCAGGAAAGGGAGTTATCCACTCTCCATGGAGAAGCAACTGCCCAGGAGTCCCTGCCCAGTATCAACTGAATCAAAATATCCACCCCACAGCTGAAGGAGATCTCTGAAATTTGGCAATGTCACACGCTGGATACTTGAAGGCACATTTGCTTTGTGTTTTGGGAGAGAAATCCAGTTACAACAACACACTGCAGCTGCAGGGCCGAAGGAAAGGAGGCGACACTTGGTATCTTTCCTCTGTTTCTGTCCCCACTTTCAAGCTTCATGGCTGGCATGAACTGGTGATCTAGGCAGACACATTAACATCCCTGAGTGAAATGGCACCATTTGTGGCCTCTGAGGCTTTGTCTTCAAGCACCATTGCTGGTGTGTCTGTAGTGACTGCTGTAGTGTCAATGGCAGGAAATGGATTCAAGCCCTGTGATAAGATCTGTTGGATGGTTTTCCGCAAATTGGGGTGCAGCTGGTTTTGGGTCTGGTAAAAAATTTCTAAGGCAAAAGACTTGAGGGTGCCAGTGCAAAGGTCCTCGTAAAGTGGAATTGTGTACATCCGAGACATCTGCAAAAAATGAAAACTAGATAATATCACTTGAATCAAAGTCAAGAGGTTCAGCTCTTCTTTAACTACACTCCAACAGCCCTGAATGACTTCAGACTGGAAACAATACATTTCTTCAAAAGACAGCTGAGTCTATTCTAAGTAAGTTTAATGCAGAGATTTTTATGAATGATAATAAAAAAACATTTTTTGTCTAAGACTGAGCTACTTCCACAAAGAACAGAACTATTTTTAAAGATCGAGAAGAGGCCACAGAGAACACATGCATTAACCTTTTGCTCCTGCACAATAAAAACTACTGAAAGGAATTTGATGAGCCCTAGTCTTGCTTGAAGTATAAATATTCAAATAATCACATTATTTAGTAGTGTGAAAATATCTGGTATGGAAAAGGCAGGGCTGCTACAAAGCAACACAAAAATGCACCGGGCAGAGCTGGGACAAGGATATTGAGTTAGGCTAGAAAAGCAGAGATTATCTGTAGGCATTTCAAATGACATCTGCCCATTCCTCCCCACCCGCTAGCAGGTGAGCCATGCTCAGCCCCTTCGCAACACACCTGGTCTACACTTGGCCAGGAAGCAGAAGTTCCAAGGTCTTTCACGTCGCATTTCTCATGCACATGTCTCATGCACTGAGAGGTGCAGTGATTTTAATCCAGCAGTTAGTACCTGGTTTTCCAAGAAGCGACGGACTTTGTAAAGGTCTGGATAATAGTCATTACGGACTACAATCTGCAACCAGCGGATACGGATTTCTGCATTCATGGAGTCCAGCTGAGAGGAGTAACATTCCGAAAGCTTTTTTATCACCTCTGAAGAGAGCACATACACAGAGAAAGAACTATGACCTATTTTGTTGAGTTTGAGGGTCATCAGAGAATAACGAATCATTAAATCTCAGAATCATAGAATGGTTTGGGTTAGAAAGGCCCTTTTTGCTCAAAGCCCCATCCAACCTGACTTTATGTTAATGACAAGGTCAAAGAGGGACAGGACTCTTCAGAATTAAATTAGTTATTACAGGAATACTTTTATACTATCCTGATAGAGTACTCACCACGTGGCAGTGGTGACCCATCCAGCAATCTGTCCAAGAAAAGTACAGTTTGAAACGTTCTCCATTTTGTAAGGTCAACACTGCTGGCAGCAGCAACAGAGTCCAGAGGCTCTGTTGTCCAGAGTTTGAAG
>NW_009939923.1:44913-46603 GCF_000696875.1 Nestor notabilis
GTTAGACTGGATCCCTGAGATAAGTCTGGCTCGGCTAATGGAGGTCCTGTAGCATTGAGCCAACGTTCAAACTCCAGTCCTGGAATGAGGAGCACCAAAAATGTGGAATGGTAGTCTCTGCAGGTGGCTTGGCTGCCTCAAGGTTCAGAAGTGGTCAGCACAGTTAAGAGAGGTTCTAACAATAGCAAATCAGACTGACACGCACTTACAGCAACATTAGCGTCTTAGCAGTCTCAGCAGGCTAGCCTACATTACACCTGGAAAAATGCCAGCAACATTCTCCAAATTTAACCATGAGTTTTCTAGAGTTCAGCAGTACAAGAAACGCACATGCTTTTAAGACAGCCAGGCCAACAAATGTCTGTGATCTACCAATCTTCTAATATAAGATTTTTTTGTGCATGTGTTTCTCTTTCTCTGAATTTTTAGGAAGACTGAAGAATACGGGGAAAGCCTGCTTCATTTAAAAAAAAAAATCAAGTGAGGGTGCTGACTAAACTCCTACCCAGCAGCAAAACCAAGCAATTGTAAATGTATTTTTAAAATCAATAACTAAAACCAAAAGTTTCTCCAGAAGCAGCAGAACCAGCAGAGCCTGGTTTCCAACAGAGCTCTTCCCCTTGACCCTTCACCACCTCAGCACTTTCCTAACCCTTGGCAATACTTCCCATTCCATACCATCCACCCTAAAACTCCTCTCTCCTGCATCCCCTGAATATTAGCCAGGCAAAAGTTAGCATGTGCTGTGGTTAATTCATTAGCCAACCAGTGGGTCAAATAAAACATACAACTGCTGAGCTCACACTGCAGCTTTTCCCTCATCTACATCTCTCCACAAAGCTTGTAGGAACCTAGTATCCATTAGAGCTGTACTTCACTGCCAGTCTGGTTTAAACTGACGAAAAGGTTCAGTGATTACTGGCCAGGATGGACACATGGCAGGATAACATTGGTTTCATTTCTTCAAGCAAGTGGGCTAATAAGCACCTGGTAGTTTACTGACCTTTCATAAATTCACTCACAGCTATAAATAGGGGATGTAAGAGAGAGTGAAACGTTATGGAAGAGATTTTATCTGCATGGATAGGACCTTGGGAAAAGTTACAGTTCTCAAAGCAAGTTGTCTGTAATTCAAGCAGATGAAATTTCAAAGTGTATTCACCTTTTCCTTGCATTTGAGCATGTGTAAATCTCACATGCATTGATCATGCTGTCTGCAGCATTAAAGATGAGTTTATGAGAAAGTTAACTGATGTCTACTCAGCTAATCCATGCTGAAATTGTCAGCAATTTAAGACTCCCCATCTGGAGGAAGGAACAATAAATCACAGCCATTTCTATTACAAACATGTGGCTGTTGCAAAAAGGGTCTGTTTACCTTAGAATTTTCTTACGCATCCTCAAAACCAAGCACAAAATTTATCATCCAGATTTTCTACAGTGTTCACAGTTAACTAAGTAAATTTCCTACCTGCTTTGCTCTCAACACATTGCTCTTTCAGCTCTGGAAAAAAATTCAGGAAGGAATCCAGAAGATCTTGAGCAACAACACTGGTAAATTTGTACTTGTCAATGTAGGCCTGAAACAGTAAAAAGGATAAATTATGGATAGGAGAAAGACAGCTTCCTTTCAATGTAGAGCCACTACATGCAATAAAAATAATAATAATAAAATAAAAATAAATCTATA
>NW_009939924.1:0-9578 GCF_000696875.1 Nestor notabilis
ATAGGGAGCGCAGGGAGAGGCTGTGCCTCGGAGGAGGGCTCCGGACTGGAGCCCAGCAGAAGTGAGCTCCAACTGCAAATCACTTTTACAAAAGCAAAGGAAATTTTGACAGTTAAAGATGATAAACCCAGTCGTTCACACCAGTACTTTTACTTTTTAGAGACAGCAACTGGTAATTGAATCATTCCTACAACGAAATACACTCATATGAGACCCTATATGAGGATGGGATCTTTTCTGGTGGTGGCCCTATGTTACAGACCTTTCTTCCTGCAAGTACTAGATGATCTTAAATACACAGTGCATTTATTGTTGGGGAGAACATGGCATTAAATGCCTATTGCAACACCTTTAAATTTCTTTACTGCACTTAAAAGTTGTAGCAACCCAACACAGTTAAGTTTCAGAGCCAAAGATGTGTATCTCCAGAAGGATGTATCCCTGCTAAGAGGTTTGTCACACTGATTTCCTGCAAAGGCATGTAACAACAATGTTATCAGGCCCTTCCCAACCATGTGGAAACATCCCCAGAAAAATGGACTGAAAACTAGTGGGCTGAGGCCTCAACCATCCATCTTGGATCAAACTATTTTTTCCAGTTTTGAAAATCTCTTCCCTGGATACCTTGATTCAGCTCACAAATCAAATGCATTTACCTTTGTACAGTACGTAGAAGGGATGTTCTCCTAAAGCTCTGTAAGATGTAAACTTCACATGGAAGTGAATTTCATTTTATGATTTTGAAATTCTCTCCTCTGCCTCCCCACAAGTAACTCTTCGCTCTCCCTCCTTCTAACTGGGCTTTCGCTTTTGAGCTTCCAGTACAGTTTGATATAGCACCTTGTTAACATTCATGATTAATGACGAGTTGTATCTCCACAGTGTCGTATCCCTGATGAGGGATTCTCTGGGAAGGTTTCCTTGAAGGGGCATCCGACAGTGATAAATGAGGGCAACATCCATGGGAACATTCACACTGTTCCCATAAGCGTGTAGGACAGAGTGGACTGACGTCTGAATCACTTTTCGTGGATCAACTATCATCTTCCTAAGATTGAAAACTTCTTTCCTATCGGGCTCCCTGTGAACATGGTTTAATATGTTAACACCTGGCACAGTATTCCAGGATGAGATGTTGAATGTGGGAGTAGACACGGATTCTGGGAAGATATGGTTCTCAAAGAGGAAAACGGCAGTCCCTGGGTTCTGCTCCTGCAGACTGCTCATCATGGTTTTCCAGTCCGGGTGCTTAAGGGGAAGAATTATTTCATCAGCATCATTAAGAACCACAAACTTGCTCCTCTGCATGTTCCGGTATATACAGTCATTTAGAGCTGTGATTTGTCCATAGTAGCCAATGTCTTTTTCATCCATAGAAAAGTGCCATTTAGAAGAAACCTTGAGGTGCAAGTTTATTGGCCAGGGAATTATCTCTACAGTTCCTTCTTCCATATAAAACCTCAAGACTTTCTCCATCAGGTGGCTGCAGTTGTTCTTATAGATCACCACTTTCTGTACCCCAAGAATCTTGTACATCTCCATGCTCTGTATAAACTGCAAGACATTGTTGTAGTGGCCAAACATGGCAGAGATGCACACGGTGAAGTCAACAGGGAAGGGCTCAGCCTTGCGGTTTCTGATTTCAAAGCTCGGCAGCTGGTCAATGTTTCCAAGTGGAGACTGGTGAATGGATACATGCGTTGGGTCGCAGTTTTCGGGTTCCACACAAACTATATCTGCTGCTCCGTAAGGGAACCCAAATCTATCTGAGTGAACATCGATTGTTGCTTTTGATACATAGATCCTTCCATGGGGCTGACAGCAGAACCAGCAGAAGAGCTGTTTTACATCTTCGTGGTGAACAATCCCAATCACACGGGTGACTTTGCTTTCTCTGTTGTCAAAGTACGGGGATATAATAAAAGTTCTGTTATCTGATAATGGTGTTATAACATCTTGGGCAGGTTTTCCCCTACAAAGCTGACCTGCTGGACTGGCAGTTGTTGCCTGGGGGAAGATTTTTCTAGTTATGTTATTCGGCAGCTGAGGATCTTTCCAGGAACAGATTAAAGCAGTTGCAAAAATAAGAATACATGTGACAACAGCACAAATACGTTTCTTTCCGCAGTGTATCATTGCTGAATTTCACGATCTGGAACTTCACAGGTCTTTACAGTCAGTCTTCTGTTCACTTTCCCTAAAACAAACACACAAACCCCCCCATTTTCAGAGACGTGCCAAAAAAGAAGAAATGTTTTGTATTCAACTATGTTCTGTTAAACTGAGTAGTTACTGTTTTGACACTTCAGACTTCAGTATGAAAATCTGACTTTTCATACAGGCTTGGAAAAAAATGAGAGATTCTCTTATACCTCCTCCTTCCAAACTTTATTATATTTTACTCTACCTTTGAGCCCACTGCAACAGTTTCAGCTGGTTTAGTATATAATAATGGTAATACAGTGTAATTTGAATCACTTTAAGGCCTGGAAGAAATTTCATGTTTGTGAAAACCCACAATCTCTATCTTCTGGTATTCCAAGAAGCTTGTAAAACTGTAGAGTTATCCTTTCCCCTCTTCTTCCTAACTAAAGGTGCTATGAACAGAAATTCAAACTGCCTTTTCTTGTACTGTCACAGCCTCTCGGTTTCCTGATTGTTAAGTAACAAAGGAAATGTTTCCAGAGCCTAGCAGGATCTTATGGTAGTCAACATTATCTAATAAAAGAGGTTTGAAATCAATGACCTTTTCACTTCTTCAGAGGGCTGAGATTACCTTAAATGTAAATTGCTTTTGCCAGTAAAGATGCCAAGTCTCAGATCACAGTTCTAAATCCACCGCTGTTTTCAGTAGGACTCAAAGTGACTGAGGAAGGTAGAGATAATCACAGCATCCTGATATAAACTTTTCTGGGGAGGATGATTTACTGCGTAAGAGATGGGACAAATTTATGAACGGGTGAGATAAAACAAAGCACTAATAAAGTTCCTCATCCTTAATGTCTGTCACATCTATTTACAGAAATACAGCATTCAGTTGTTTGGGGGGGTTTGATACAGATGCTAAGTGCAAACATCATTACACTGTTTTGTTTGCACTTTGTTTTCAACTGTCAGTCTTACGCCAGGCAGAAATACACCTGAAAAATTAATTTCCTGTTAAATCAGGCTTGGGAAATATACCTAAAAATTGCATTTTTAAGAATTAAGGAATATTAGAAAACCAGTAGTCTCTTCCTGCAATAAAGACCTAACCTTAAAATCCACTCATGGCAAGTACTACTTTCCAGCTGATATAAAAAAGACAGCAATTCCTGTATATGCGTCTGCACAGAAGTCTCCATCTTAGGGTAAGTTACATGTAAGTAACATGTAAGTTACATAAGTAGGAAGTTCACTCCAATGTTCCCTTGCATCTCACATCTTCTATGTGAAACAATCTGTTTCAACTATGTGCAAACAACCTATTGATATTGTTTCTCTTCATGAATATTGTATTTCAGGCAAGGCAAATTCATCCTAAGAGCTTATTTTTAGACTAACAATGAGTAGTTTTAGCATGCCAAAAGTATTAGGAAGCATTTGATCTGGAAAAAAGTAAGTTTCTTACTGGAAACCAGAGGCCTCCCAGGGCATGAATGGTGACCGAGTAAAACTTCACAAGACAGGGACAATCAACAAACAAGTAAGTGCCTTTTACACGAAGCAGGCTATAAAAACGATAGAGGCACATAGAGATCTACATACTCTGTTTAAATAATTGTGAGAAACAAGCTCACTTCATCAGTTTTAGCCAGGGACAAAGTCTGTGGAGCAAAGAATATTTTATTTACAGCGCTGGGAGCTTCACAGGGGATTCCTCCTCTGTGGCTCCGCTCTGGCTCTCCAAAAGGCTCGTTTTTATCTCCCATATTGTTACATATTCATAGTTTTTCCAAGGATAGGCGGCCTCTATTACAATTAGTTCCAGGAACTCATTATCCTAAGTCTCCTCCCTTCGGTGCTTGCGCATTGCTCTCTGGTGGTCCTGGGCTGGGGTCTCTGGGATGAAGTAAGAAGTCTTCCTCATGATGCTCTTGCCACCTTTGGCACAATTAGTTGCTTCTGTAACTGCAGCTGGCCCTTATCAATGGCTTCCTTCTGTTGCTTTAGCAAGTGTTATGCTTGTATTACACTCAGGACAAGCTAGACTAGATTATCAGAGACTACTCCCCTCCCTAGGCTCTTGATTTGCTTACATACCCACATAAACCACTGTAACCTAATGCACATTGATATTGCCAAACTTACGAACATTAAACAAATTAATTGTTAGCTGAAGCAAAATTTCCCCATTCAGTTACTTATTACAATAATCTAGTGTTTTCTCCTCGAAGAGAGGAGTGGTTGCTAACATTCATCCTATTTCTGGTTTTTGTCTTGACCTGCTCAAAAGGAAATTTTCCAAGAAAAGGCATCAGTTCCTAAATATGAAATACGATTTTGGAATCCACAAGCTGCAACCTTTAGCTGATGTCCACTGAACCAGGGGACTAAAAATGCTGAGTTTCTGTTGTTTACATTCATTTAAAAAATGCATCATTTCAACTATTTTCAGAGAAATAATTTCTAAGCAGAATTAGCCACTGTCATTCTGATAAAGGATTATAAATCTGAAGTTTAAAGAGGTACTTATTGTACTGCTTTGTACTATCCTCTGCTCGAATGAACATGTTGGCAAAGCCTCATTTCATGTAAGACAATATCCCAAAGCTGAGCAAACGACCCCTGTTTCACTGTGCCTGATATCACTGTGGTCTCCGTTACCGAATGAAATATTTGTGTGCTCTGAAACAGAAAAATATCCCTCCTCTTTAGAAGAAGAGTTTTAAACTACTTCAGTGACTCTGGACCTTCTCTGCCTGCTCATGTTAATACCACTTACAGGAAAGAGAAGAAACTGGAAGACGACTTTTTACTGTAAGATATGTTATATCAACACAGTTCAAGAAACTTATTCGCACATAAAAATAAAAGCCTTGCTTTTAGTGAAACTTTAGAATTCTGACACCCATTTTACCTAGAATAGTTAGATAACACCTCAACGTTTTTCAGTCGTTATGTAAAGAGTAAACAACAGAGTTCATGTTTGCTATGTGCAGTCTCGGTATTTTACCAGAACACATAAAATCATGCCCTCCTTAACATAAGAGGAATCAAACGATAGCATGTTTACTCACAGTTTCAAGCCTCTTTGTTTAGCACTTCATGCTTTCCAGTGCTCCAGTTGTGCTTGACGCTTCCACTGATATGAGAGACCTTGCAAACTTGCTCACTCCCCAACATCTGCTTCCTCTACAGTTCTATTAGCACTTTTGACAGCCTGTGGGAAATCCTGTGACTTGTAAGTTTCCTGTATGGCAAATCAATTTGCCTTCTGTTTCGTTCACTCATTTTTCTCACACAAGCAACTTTGACTTAAATGATACATTTTTCAAATGACGTTTATACCATCTCAGCCTCTCAATAGTCATGTTTATTAACTGGCAGAACGATAGCTGATAATTTTGGGGAGTTTTCGGGTAAACTTCCTCTGTTAAGATTCTCTCTTTCACTTTCTAGTGAGGCAAAATCAACACAGCAATTGTGTGCACTGTTGTGAGACCAACCCAGTATTTCATCACATCAACCTTAAATCTACCACAGCAGGTGTCTGAAATTGTAGGTAGATACAGAGTCATAGAATGGTTTGGGTTGGAAGGGACCTTAAAGCTCATCCAGCTCCA
The DNA here is from genome assembly GCF_000696875.1 of Nestor notabilis. Lineage (NCBI taxonomy): Eukaryota > Metazoa > Chordata > Aves > Psittaciformes > Psittacidae > Nestor > Nestor notabilis. Next base: position 5,766 of record NW_009939924.1, read on the forward strand.
ACCCCTGCCCCGGGCAGGGACACCTTCCACTAGAGCAGGTTGCTCCAAGCCCCTGTGTCCAACCTGGCCTTAAGCACTGCCAGGGATGGGGCAGCCACAGCTTCTCTGGGCACCCTGTGCCAGCGCCTCAGCACCCTCACAGGGAAGAACTTCTTCCTTATAGCCAATGTAAATCTCCCCTCTGTCACTTTAAAGCCATTCTGCCTTGTCCTGTCACTCCATGCCATTGTAAAAAGTCTCTCTCCAGATTTCTGGTAGGCCTATATTTATGTACCGAAGGCTGCTACATAACTTGAGTCAACAACTGATTGGCTGGTGGGGCTGTATTAATAGCTAATATAAACTAACTTATATGGAAGCAGACTGGGTAGACATGCAGAACAGAATGATTTATTCCGGGGCAAAACCTGGATATGCCTACTTTACTAGCTGTTTAGAGAGAAAAAAGATCTTCTTTTATAAGAATGCTTGCAATTTTTATTGAAAATAATTTTTATTTCTATGGAAAGACACAGATCTTCAGCTGCCTTAGACAGGAAAAGGGAAATTGCAGCAGTAGTGTGATTACAGCTGAAGTATTTTAAAGGGGAATTCAAACTGTAACTATTACTCAGTAGTGGTAATTTGTGACTAAGGAATGATCTGGCATGGAGGGCAAGAAGGCCTAACTGCCAAATGGGTTAAGCTGTGTGGCAGCAAGGACCAGAAACAGAATGACTCCATCTAAGGGAGAAAACTCTCCCTTGCCAGTAAGAAATGCTGCAGTAACTGTCACATCATGTGTGTGCCAACACTCAGAGGATCAGTGCTCACACAAGTGCACATAGAGACATGGCTCATGTTGTACCTTTGCCGACCCCTCATGGAATTGCTTATGGTGGTGGGATGTCCAATGCACTGTTCACTAAATCTCTCTGTAATTAAGCACAGATGTGCTTAATTCACCTCAAGGGGAACAATAAACATTCCCCAGCAATTTTTACTTTATGTTTACTTGTTTCTCTACCATCTCGTGTCAGCACAGTCATGGCAAAATAAATAGGTAAATATAAATCAATGGAAGAAATACGCAGTTTTCAACTACCTTAGAAGTTCTTCAGCATTGTCTGGGAGTAAAACAACCAGAAAGAAGTGTTCACCCCAGCTCCTGCCTGAAGCGTAGCTGCTTGTATTACGTGGTTGTGCCCTTCAGGTAATAAATATTACCATGGAATTGCAATGGCAATGTTAACAAGTCTTTATACAGGGCTTTTTTTCAAGTAAAACAAGGTAACAACAACTAAGCTAGCCTCAGGAATCCAATTTAGTAACTTGGATACTAAGCAAAATCATTTATTACATGACTAACAGCCATTTCCCTTTGCCACACGTTGACTTAGCTCAGTTCAATATTAGAAATTCTGGTCCCCTTTAAGCCCACTTTGTCAGCAGAATCACGAGGTCAGCATTTTCAAACATGCATGTTATTAAATTTCCTTGAATTCTAAACCATGTTATGATTATTTAACAAGTTCTTACTGGAACTATTTGCAAAAGGAGTCTGAATTTATGCTTGCCTTTCACTTCAGAAGAAGTCAGCTGGGGGGCAAAGGAAGGAAAGAAGTAACCAGCACATCACCTTTGCTGACTTGCTTACCTCTTCTTGTTAACACACGTTGTACTGATGTGAGCTGTAACATGGAAAAACAACTACTGACTGACTCAGAAAGCAGACTGAGAGCTCTGACCTGGATCACACCTTTCATCATAAAAGTTTTTCAAAGGTTGAAGAAGGTTGCCACTAACTCATGTATTATATTTGTTACGAAAGTGGCATTTCATGATTTGCCTATTTAGTGCTTCTGAGAGAGAAGCCTGTACACACTACTCAGTACACATTACTCAAAGTGCAATTCACACTATTCAATACTCAGTGGGGCTGAGGCTGTCATTCTCGTCCCAGAGATTGTTCAGGTGCTAGATACACAGACTGGAATCGTGCAGTTTTAAGTAGCCTTTAAGTGTACGTGTGTTGATGGATCCCAGTTGCTAATTCCTGGGAAAAGTGGTGGACTTACAGTGTTTAGTTAGCAACGCAGTCAAATCTTCCCTGTATTCGGCGTGTTACTGCTCAGCAGCATAAGCAACAGATGTCACTATGAAACTACCATGATCTGTGAAATTCTCATTTACAGAAAGCAAAGGTTTCAAAAATACACTAATAAATAACTAAATGTAAAGGTTGTAAGAGTGTTAGGTAAGGTTTTGAATTTTGGTATGTTTGTTTGTCGTGGTTCAAGCCCAGCCGGCAACTCGGAACCACGCAGCCGCTCGCTCACTTCCCCCCTTTTCCTTCCTCCCCCCGCTCCCGGAGGGATGGGGAGGAGAATTGGAGGAATGTAACTCCCACGAGTTGAGATAACAGCTCTCCAGTAACTAAGGTATAATACAAACCACTACTGCTACCAATAATAATGATAAGAGGAATAACAAGGGAAAAGGACACAACCGCTCACCACCTGCCGACCGATACCCAGCCCGACCCGAGCAGCAATCTGGGCCTTCCGGGTAACTCCCTCCAGTTTATATACTGGGCATGACGTGCTGTGGTATGGAATACCCCTTTGGCCAGTTTGGGTCAGGTGTCCTGTCTCTGCTTCCTCCTGGCTTCCCCTCCTCTCTGGCAAAGCATGAGACTGAGAAAGTCCTTGGTCAGAGTAAACATTACTTAGCAACAACTAAAAACATCGGTGTTATCAGCGTTGTTCCCAGACTGAAAGTCAAAAACACAGCACTGCACCAGCTACTAAGAAGGAGAAAAAATGACTGCTGTAGCTGAACCCAGGACATTGTTTTAAAAGGTTTGGCGTGAACAGTGCTACAGCTACCTAGTATTAATTACACTCTTCAGCAGAGTGATGTCAAGAGGGACCCTGCCCTAAAAGCACTAGAGTCTTGTTTTCTTTTTCTCAGTAGGTTCAGGTTGTGAAGCACTTGAGCAGCAAGGGCTGCAGTGCACACACAGTCACTTCTGGAGAACTTTCAGGCAAACACTTGTAGGCCCCTGATCAGAAATCTTAAAATCTCATCTCTTGGTTTTAGTGGGAGAACTAGAAAAGTCTGTACCAAGACAATTTCAACTAGCTGTCTGCAGCTTTTCTGTGCACAAGAGAGATTCACACTAAGCAGAATTTTGTCGCTTGAATTTGGCTGTCAACGGTGTTTTCCTAATACTCAGACTTCAGTAATTTCCCTGCACCAATAATTTGCATTTCCATTATTGACAAGGAAATCAAATACTTGTGTTTTACACCATCTTGCACTTTTGTTTAATTGTATTAAAAGTTCTTAGGTAATAATGACAATGCAATTTGTAACACTAGTGGCGCGTTCTTCTTTAGTGACTGTAACCAATACGTATGAACTAGAGAGAGAAACTTGGCAGAAACAAAAGTGAAATTAGTTTATACTTGTACAAAATTACCAAGAAGAATGAAGTGACGCAGCCAGGCAGCAGCTTCATCTTCCTCTTCTTTTCTGCTATTCTTTTTGCCTTTAACAAAAAAAGAAGGTAATTATTCTTGCTAAATAACCCGTTTCAGATAGTTAAGCAACCATTCCGTCATTGTTTTCTCTTCCTGAACGTAACAACAGCCTACTCTTTCCTCATCCTATCTCCCCACACATCTATTCTTGCAAAATCCACCTATGCCACTGTGCAATTTCAGAAATGTTTCATATTTTTGCTACAAACACACATTTCTGCTTCCCTCCTCCTCATTTTTCCACCCCCCCCCCCCCCACAAAAACAACAAAACCAACCCAAAACCCCCC